>NW_022630114.1:0-43131 GCF_010909765.2 Amblyraja radiata
TTCTCTCTCTCTCCTCACTCTCTCTATCTCCCCCCCCCCCTCTCTCCACGCTCAAGCCTACCCAATACTATTTCATACTTCCATACTTCAATACTACCCAATACTACTACGCATTAGCCTACCCAATTCTATTTCTCGCCTAATGAAAATGTATTTCAGTTCCTCTACCCCCTTAGATCCTCCTTCCTCCAATACATCTGGGAGATTGTTTGTGTCTTCCTTAGTGAACAGATCCGAAGTACCTGTTCAAACTTCTTTGCTATTTCCTTGTTCCCCATAATAATTTCACCCGCGTCTGCCTTCAAGGGACCCACATTTGACTTTGCTACACATATCTAAATAACATTTTACTGTCCTTCTTTATATTCCTGGCCAGCTTCCCTTCATACTTCATCTTTTCAGCCCGTATTGCCTGTTTCGTTTCCTTCTGTTGTCCCATGAAAGTTTCCCAATCCTCTGGCTTCTGGCTACTCTTTGTTGTGTTACACATCTTTTCTTATAGTTTTATCTCTCGCTTTATCTCTCTCCATCTCGATCTCTCTCTATCTCTCTCTCTCTGTCTCTCGCTCTCTCTCTCTCTCTCTCTCTCTCTCTCTCTCTCTCTCTCTCTCTCTCTCTCTCTCTCTTTTTTTTTTCTTTTGTTTTTTTTTAAATTCCAAGACTTTATTCAACACATCAAATAATACAACAGATCACGTCATGCACAAAACGAAATTACATTATACCAAGTGTCATTATAGTACAACATTACAATCATTATTCACAATACTCTCAACCCCACGCGGTGACCAGCGCCCACGGAATACCTCCATAGTCCCCGTGAACACCGCATGTTCCCTCTCCAGGGACACACGTGCACGGACGTAGGCCCGAAAGAGGGGCAAGCAGCCGACTCTTGCCTGACCATCCATCGCCTGCTGCCTGGACCCGCGTATGGCCATCTTGGCCAGGCCCAGAAGTAGACCGACAGGTAGGTCCCACCCTCCCACTTGGCTCTCCCCACACCCTGCCTTGTGTCCAAATAAAAGAATCGTAGGACTAAAATGTAACCAGAACTTTAGGAACAACCCCTTCAGATATTCATACAGGGGCAGTAGCCTCTCACACTCCATATAAATGTGGAACACGGTCTCTTCCTCGCCACAGAAAATACAGGTAGCGGACGAGTCCGTGAACCGACTCAAAAGTTTGTTACATGCCACCGCTCTGTGCAGCACTCTCCACCCCAGGTCCCTAATGTAAAGGGGGACAACCCCGTGTAGAGGGACCCCCACTGGGGACCTTCCCCGCCTTCAGGTGGTAACACCGTCCGCCATGGAGTGTCGGGACGGGAGACGAAGGCAAGGAGGTGCAGAATGTGCAGGAACATTATACAGTGAGCGTCTCTTCGGGTCACGAAACGGCACGCTAATCATCTCCGAAAGGCGGCTCAGGTTGTGTGGAGCCGGTGCCTGAGATATGTCCCGGAACCGAGGCCCGATGAGCAGATCTGACGGAGCGGGTAAGAGCTCATTCAAAACCACTCTAGACGCACGCCTCTCCTCGACACCCGCCATGATTTGGCGAGGACCGGCCACTCACGCAGCCGCAACATCCCCCTCCCCTCGTGGAGCACCACGCTGGCTGAAAACAACTCGATTCCTCACTCTTAACACATCCCGGTAGAAAACAGGCAAGCCCCTTAGGGCTGGTCGACTGATGCCCGCCTCCGGGAGCCACGAGACCCCCCTTAGACAACGACGCCGTCGGAAAAAATACGTGGCCACAACGTGCCATCTGGGGTGGTTCTCTATATACATATACCTCCTCAGAGTCCTGAGGCGGAGAGCCGTCACCTGGGTACGCACGCATACCAAGGACTGGCCACCCTCCTCTAACGGGAGACTCAGGACCGCTGCGGAAACCCAGTGCTTCCTATTTCCCCAAAAGAAGTCCACCAGCTTCTTCTGTAAAGCATTTACAAAAATGGAAGGCGGGACAAGAGTAGCCAGCCGGTACCATAACATGGAGGCCACCAGCTGGTTTATGAGCAACACCCTCCCCTGAAAAGAATCTACTCCAAGCAGGCCTGACCAGCGCCCCAGCCTGGCAACCACTTTCGTCTCCAACTCCTGCCAGTTTGCCGACCAAGCATTCTCAGTGGGACTCAGGTACACCCCCAGATAGAGGAGGTGCGTGGTGCTCCACGCAAACATTACCATCTCCTCTGGCAGGGAGTCCACCTGCCACTGACCCACTAAAATTCCAGAGCACTTGCTCCAATTAATCCTGGCAGAAGATGCAGCCGAGAATATCTTCTGGCAATCACGCATCTTCCGCAGGTCACCAGGATCGGTGAATATAAGGAGTACATCATCGGCATATGCCGAAAGAACCAACTCCACCCCCGAGCCTGGTAGGGCCAGGCCTGTCAACCTCCTCCGAAGAAGACACAGGAACGGCTCCACACAGACCGCGTACAACTGACCTGACATGGGGCACCCCTGACGGACCCCCCTCCCAAACTGAAAGGGAGCCAACAACGCACCATTAAACTTCACAAGGCACTCCACTGCAGCATACAAGAGGCGGACCCGGGCCACAAAATGCGGTCCAAATCCGAACGCTTGCAACGTTCTGAAAAGGTATTCATGCTCTACCATATCAAAAGCCTTCTCCTGATCAAGAGACAGAAAAGCAGCTGACTGATCAGTTCCCTGTGCTAGATGAATCAGGTCGCTAACCAGGTGGATGTTATCCTGAATGGACCGACCAGGGACTGTGTAGGACTGGTCATGGTGAATCAACTGAGACAGCACGGAGCCCAGGCGATTTGCCATCGCCCGTGCAAAAACTTTATACTCTGTGCATAGGAGAGAGATGGGGCGCCAGTTTTTCAACAGGCGGAGTTCCCCCTTCTTGGGCAGCAGGACAACAACTGCTCTGCACCACGAGAGGGGCATCTCCCCGGTCGCCAGGCTCTCCCCCAGAACCAACATGTAATCACCCCCCAGGACACCCCAGACGGCTCTTACAAACTCTACCGTCAGCCCATCCAGCCCGGGGGACTCCTCCAAAGATAAAGGGCCATCAAGAAGATCGGCCACCGCCCTATCTATAATCGGTAGACTCTCCCACAGGTCCTGCTGAGCTTCCCCGCTGACTCCACCTGCGGAGAACAGGGATCCATAAAAGGACCTGACCAAGGCACGAATCCTCTCTGGATCCGTGACAGAGGAGCCATCATCTGCTAACAGCTCCACGAGCTGTTTGCGGGCTCCCCGCCCTTTCTCCAGAGAGAAAAAGAAAGGCGAAGCTCGATCCAGATCGTGCAGCATCTGGACCCGCGCCCTCACATAAGCGCCTCGGGACCGCTCAAGTTTCAGGTTCCTCAAGGCTTCCTTCTTCTCATGAAACACACCCCATTCGCAAGAGTCACCTCCAACCTGACCCAGGCGAGACTCTGCGTCCATCAGCTCCCTCTCAAGCTTCTCAACCGCTGAGTCCCGCCGCCCGGTCGACCCCCACGTGTATTCCTTACAAAAAAAACGGACGTGAGCTTTCCCCACATCCCACCACTGCCTAAGGGAAGAGAAGCACCTCTGCCTCTCTCTCCACCTCACCCAAAACCGACTGAATGACTCCCGGAAACACCGATCCTCCAGCAGCCGGTTATTAAAGTGCCAGTACGCAGACCCGGCCCGAGCGCACGCTAGATTAAAATCCGCACGCACCAGACAATGGTCCGAGCATGGCACCAGCTGCATTGAGGCCGCTGAGACACGGGAAACAAACGCTCGGGAGATATATATTCGATCAATGCGGGAACCACCGCCCTCAGACCTCCGCGAAAAAGCAGTGGAGTCTGGGTTGAGGTCCCGCCACGCATCAACCAACTCAAAAGAATCAATCAACCCTCTCAGCTTCTTCGCTACAGCAGGGGCACACTGACTACCAGAACGATCTCGCACCTCAAGTGTGCAGTTAAAGTCCCCCCCAAGGAAGACACACTCTCCCCGATCAATAGTGCTCAACAGAGCACTCACCTCCTGAAGTAGGCCGGCCTGCATCGTGCCGGAGCTGGGGGCATACATGTTAATGAAATGCAACGGCATGCCGTCCAGGCTCACGGCCAGATGGAGCAAACGTCCTGGCACAACTTCTTGCACTTTTATAATATTGGGCAGGACATTCTGAGCCAACAGAATGGCCACCCCACTCGAATTTGAGCTAAGATGACTCATATAGACCTCACCTTCCCACTCCAATCTCCAGGTGGGTTCATCACTGACAACAGTATGCGTCTCCTGCAGAAAACACACTGTAAATTTCCCCTCCCTAAGGACCGATAAAAGCTGGAATCTGCGAAAACTCGCTCTACTCCCGTTTAAGTTTAGGGTAACTAACGTGAATGCGCTGGTACATTAGATTGAAATCCTCCCACTTCTCCTCCTGGGCTCTGTAGCCCTCTCTCTTAGGAGCTTTAAAAAGCCAAGCTGGCACTGCTCAGAGCCAGGAAGTTCACTATCCTCGGTGGCAAGGATAGCCTCGAGAGTTTCAACTAAGGCTGACAGATCAGCCCACCGTCTCTTAGCAGCATCAATCTTTTTCTTGTTGGTACGGCTTGTTTTTAAAAAACTTCTGCACCTCACAGATAACAATTGCATGAGACTCGTCCTTGGTTCCTGGGCTATCGGCCAAGTTACTCGCACCTGACACAACACGCTCAGCATCACCAAGGTAATTTTCAGAAGTCGAAAGACCAGAGCTCTCCGGAATTTCGCTAACCCCTTCACACAAACTGGCCCCATCCCTCTCCCCCTCCTCCGACATGTCACCCCCCCCCCCCAGGATCAATGCCGGGGAAGGGTCCCAAAGCCCCTATCCGCATCACGCAGCCCACTGACTGGCTGGGCTCCTGCGCTCTGTCCTCACCCTCCACATCTGGGCCTGGGGAAGAGAAAACAAGAGGCACCCCCAGGGTCTGTGGTAAACTGGCACCCCCAGAATCCGAAAGAAGGTCGCTGCCCGAAACAACTCCGACCTCCACAGCACCGAAAGCACCCCCTCCACTGGCAACACCCAGAGGCTCTCCACCAGTCTTTTTTCTCTCCCCTGCCAACTCAGCCGGCAGTACAATACACACCTCGGCACCTCCACTGGCTCCAATATTGAGCACTGATTGGTACACCATTCCCCCCGGCCCCCCTCCCTCGGGCTGACTCTGATCATCCCCCGTCTCAGGGTCCTCACTACCAGGGGAGCTTGCCCCACCCTCCTGCGTGCTAACACCCTTAGTAGGCCTCTGAAACGAGGGGACCTCCTCCGACCCAGAGGACGCACCCCCAGGGGAGCCAAGATCAACAATGATGAGATACCTCCCTCGGAGGGCCCCTGAGACGAAAGGACCTCCCCCCGCCCAGAGGACACAGCTCCAGTGGGGTCTACCCCGTCACCTGACCCTGTGGTACCCTCGAGAGATCCCTGAAGCGGAGGCTCAACCTCCAACCCAGAAGACGTCATTTCCTGACCTCCACCCACATCGGTGGTGGAAGGACTGGTAAACTGCACCCCCCTTACTTTGGACTCACGTCCTTGCTCTTCCTCGCCAGGCCCAATCCTCCTTTTTGTCCCACTAGCATGCGGCGGTGTGGTGACCTCCATAAAGGAAGGGTCTTCCGCCTCCACACTACCCCCAGCCACTTTACCACCCGCACGTGTTACCTTCCCTACTCCCGTCAGAGCCACCTCAGCTCCTTGCTGGGCCACGGCAGTTTCACTCTGGGCCTCCCTGGAGCTGACAGGCACCCCTTGGGTGATCTCCGCTCTCGGCAGTTGCACACCCACCTGCTTTTGACTCGCTTGGGTAATCTTTTACTGCTTATTCCTCTTCTTCTTCTCCTGCTGCTCCCATTTCTCTCCACCCTCCCTCTGTGCCTCACCTTCAGCCACCCCCACAGGTTCAGGATGTAGGGGGCGGGGGCCCTCGCTGCCCCGGGTCCCCAAGGCGGAAACTGCAGACCCAGAAGGGCTATCCCCGCTGCCCCGGATCACCGAGGCAGAGCCAGCAGCCCCAGCCAGGTCAGCGATTCCACCCCTCCCCTCCGAGGCATGACGAGCCACCGCTGATGGGCCAGCAGTGCATTCCTGGGCCGCTGCGCTAGAAGTTCTGGCAGCGACCCCGTGATTAGGACATTCCCTACGGAGATGTCCATAACAGCCGCACGCATAACACCGTGCCTTTCCCCAACTTCAACGCACGGTTCTAGGGAGACCCCTACACTCCACCTCGAAACTCCCCTCATTGCCTTCCCCCTCCCCCACCTTCACGAACACCCTCCTTTTGAAACTGAGAATCACTTTTTCCTCCGGGTCCCCCCCAGGGTGCATGAGCCTAAAGCACTTAGACCGCACCTCCCCAATCTGAGACAGGTGTGGAATGAGTGTCGCATCCGGAATACATGTAGGGCAACTCCGCAGGAGAACCGATCTCACCCTGGACACCCATGGGTCCACCTGTATATGGACCCCCCCCCCTTGAAATCCCCCTCTCCACCACTGTGGCCACAGCCTCCCGGTTCTTCAATATCATCTCAACCTTTCCCCTCTCGAGCTCGGAAGAGACAATAGCCCCCCTACCAAGAAGGGCATTCATAGCCTTCGTAATTGCTCCCCTGGACATCTGGGGCCCAGTTTGAACCGAGATACCAAAACTGTCCCAGTCCAAGTCAACATGAGGCTCATGTTCAGATGGCCTCGCTTCCTCTGCTGATGTCACTGCTGCGTAGCTCCTCGCCTTCGGCCGCGCCCCCTCCATCGCCATCCGGGCAGAGGCACAACCCAGCTCCCGGCACTCCAGCAGCTCAGCAAATTAATTCCCAGGGACAGTCACAGTCCAAAGCAATCCTCAAAAATCACAGTCCTCCAGCTGAAGAAGGAAAGTTCCAAAACTCGTCCACGCCAAAAAGCCAGCTCGCCCTGTCTTGCCGAACGCCAATGCACCTTCTTCACATTAAGCCAGGCAGCCGCACTGTGCAAAATGACTTTAGGGCAGAGAAGCAGTGCCAAAAATACAGCAAAGGTACCGAAACACTTCAAACCCTCGATATCCAGGCACTCTTGGCAGTCCGCCAATGACAGCCGCACCCTGCTCCCTCGACAATGTAGAAAATTATCAAGGGATTTTCACGCTAAATGGAGGAGTTTTTTAAAGCATTGGACAGTTTCAACAGTCCAACAATAAGTTAGACTATGAAGCCCCTCTGCCTCTGTTCCTTTCCCAGCGACAGAATCCTTCAAAGGTTGCTTAAAACTTCTCAGTCACTGGAGCTGAGAAAGACACAGCCTGCCTCTCTCTCTCTCTCTCTCTCTCTTGCTCCCTCTCTCCCTCCCTCTCTCTCTCGCTCTCTCTCTCTCTCTCTCTCTCTCTTTTTATCGCGCGGGGCTCCTATCATATGCTCTCGCGATCGTCTCTCTCGCTAATTCCCGATCATCTCTACTCTCTCTATATTATTCCGACCTCTCTCTCTATATGGGACTCTTTCTCCTCGCTACTCGATCTATCTCCACCTGACCTCTATCTATCTCTCTCTCTTTCTCTACCTCTATCTATCTCTCCACCTCCCTCTCTATCTATCTCTCTCTCTTTCTCTATCTCTCTACCTCTTTTTCTCTCTCTACCGCTCCCTCTCTCTCTCTCTCTATCTCTCTCTCTCTTTTTTAAATCTCTCGCGGTCTCTCAATCTATCTCTCTCTCTTTCTCTCACTCTACCTCTCTCTATCTATCTCTCTACGTCTCTCTCTACCTCTCTCTCTCTCTCTCTCTATCTCTCTCTTTCTCTCGCTCTACCTCTCTCTATATATCTCTCCACCTCCCTCTCTATCTATCTCTCTTTCTCTTTCTCTACCTCTATCTATATCTCTACTCTCTCTATCTCTCTCTCTCTCTCTCTCTATCTCTCTATGTCTCTCTCTCTCTCTCTATCTCTCTCTCTGCCCCTCGCAACCGTTGCTAGGGCGGGGTGGGCGGGTCCGATTGCCCGAAGGTGCGGTGACGCGATGCAAGGAGGGGGTGGGGCCCGGTCCTTTGTGACGTCGAGGGTGACGTTGAGCAGACCCCGCTCCCATTGGCCGCTGGCGCTGCCCGTCAGTCGCCTGGTCGACGAGGCCTCCACTCAGCGCCGGGAGCTCAGGTGAGAACAGTCGCCGCCGCCGCCGCCGCCGCCGCCCGGCCCCGCGGCCTCACCCCACCCCCTCCTCCTTCCCGAGGGCGACCCGAGGAGCCGGAGCCCGAGGCTTGCGGCCGAGAAGGAGGGGTGCGTGAGTCTGGTCCTCCGACTGTGGCGCCCTCTGGTCCTCCGACTGTGGCGCCCTCTGGTCCTCCGACTGTGGCGCCCTCTGGTCCTCCGAGTTCATCTACCCAACTTCAGAATTCCAAAAGTGAAAGGAAGTGCAGGTAAAGAGAAGCGAGAAGCTGAAGGAACAACAACAGCGGCTAAAGTGCTTGGCGAACATTGGCCGCGCAGATACCGGAATTGTGAGATATTGTGAATGATGGCGTTTGCTCACTGCAGGTGATATGTTGCAAAACCTGCCTTCAGCGTCGCTGCAGGTCTGTCCCAGCCCGTGTGCGTGATTTTGGCGCCGTTGAGAGAGGGGGAGGGGGGTTTAAAACCCGATTTTCTCCAGGTAGCAATGTTACAAAATTTTGAGATTTAAAAAATCAAGTCTGCAATGTATCCCATCAGATAAAGCATAAAATGAAGTTTAATTTGACACCTAATTCACTTTCATATCGTCAGTATTAAAATAGTTATGGCAATTTTCATTCTCGGATATTAGCATATTGCTTTTCCATTGACTTAACACAAAAGCTGTGATCGAGGACACTCAAAAGCCCATAACTTTCTTAAAAATTAAGAGAACTGAAATACATTTTCGGTTATTATAGATTGAAGCATTCTGAAACAAATATGAAGCAATCTTACTTGGATGACCTGAAGTTAAAGCATATAATTAGTTAGTAATCTAATTGTAGCTAATTACAATTATCTGAATGGTGGCCGATTAGGAAAAGGGGAGATGCAACGAGACCTGGGTGTCATGGTACACCAGTCATTGAAAGTAGGCATGCAGGTGCAGCAGGCAGTGAAGAAAGCAAATGGTATGTTGCCATTCATAGCAAAAGGATTTAAGTATAAGAGCAGCGAGGTTCTACTGCAGTTGTACAGGGTCTTGGTGAGACCACACCTGTAGTATTGCGTACAGTTTTGATCTCCTAATCTGAGGAAGGACATTCTTGCCATAGAGGGAGTACAGAGAATGTTCACCAGACTGATTCCTGGGATGTCAGGACTTTCATATGAAGAAAGACTGGATAGATTCGGCTTGCACGTGCTAGAATTTAGAAGATTGGGGGGGGATCTTATAGAAACTTACAAAATTCTTAAGGGGTTGGACAGGCTAGATGCAGGAAGATTGTTCCCGATGTTGGGGAAGTCCAGAACAAGGGGTCACAGTTTAAGGATAAGGGGGAAATCGAGATGAGAAAAACATTTTTCACGCAGAGAGTGGTGAATCTCTGGAATTCTCTGCCACAGAATGTAGTTGAGGCAAGTTCATTGGCTATATTTAAGAGAGAGTTAGATGTGGCTAAAGGCAGAGAGAAGGCAGGTACAGGATACTGAGTTGGATGATCAACCATGATCATATTGAATGGCGGTGCAGGCTCGAAGGGCCGAATGGCCTACTCCTGCACCTATTTTGTATGTTTCTATCTTTACAAAATTCAATTACTAGATCTAAACATCTATTCATTTCTTAAGAAAAGGTTAACATTTTTAAATAGCCAAAACATTCACACACAAATTCACAATATAACATGATTTTAAATTTCATTGTCATGAATTTATAGTCCAAATGGAAGGAATTTAATGTTTAATTCCTGTAAATTAATGGGCTTTTAAATCATCTTGTGAGTGGGTTTTTGTGGAATGCGATCGATTGGAACGTTGCGGTTGCACTGAATTTGAACCCCATATCGGCAGGAAAAACACTGCCGGTTTGTATGGGGCCAAAATCACACTTTTGGCAAGGAAATTTGGATTAAAGTCATCCTAAGAAGCAAGTTTATATGTAAAATAGACGACTTACCCTGTGTTTTGTCCCCTACGTGAGATCCATCCTGTTGTCAGCCTTGACGGCATTATGTCGCTTTGTTATTTTACTCCAGCGACTCAATTGTCCCATGATTTTTTTTAACAACTTTCGAGAACGGAAGTCGGAATGATTTTTCTGCATCAGCTAGCAGCCCAATAAAATATATCTCAGACAGGCAGGAGAAAATGGCATTTTAATCCCGACCCTACCCCCCCCCCCCTCAAAGGCGCCAAAGTCGCGCACACGGCCAGTGGCACAACTGCAGTGCCGCTGAAGTTGAGTATTGTAACATCGCTATTTTACGAGGATGTTTCCATAACCGGCTTCCGTCTCTGCACTAGTATGGGATCTTTGGTGCGGAGACGGAATCCGGAATATGGAAATGGGGCCGAAAATTACCCATGAATCTGCCCATGACCGTACTATATCTTTTTCGTCGAGTGATCTATCTTGCTTGCTGTAGGATCTTTGCTTTACACCTTGCATTGGGGATGACGTCAGGGTGCCGGTCATGTGCGATGTGTGGGATGAGGGTAGGGGGTCACGACGCAGAGCGGGTGTACGTCACGACGCAGGGCAGTGTACGTCACGGCACAGGGCGGGTATACGTCGCGATGCAGGATAGGGTGTGTCACGGAGCAGGGCGGGGGTACGCCACGGGGCAGGGCCGCCCTCGTCAAGTCACTTATTTATTTATTTATTTTAATATAGTTTTTTATTAAAAGCAGTGTACAGTAGTATAAAGCGTGGCATAGGACATAATACATTTTGTGTACAACTTCTATTTTTAATTTAACAGAAGAAAGATAACAAGAAAAAGAAAGCGAGAAAAGGAAAGAGTGAAAGAAGTTGTGACGTGTAAACCCCTGTAGTGCCTGGGTTTAACAAGTGATAGCTTGTAGAAAAATAAAGAAAAATAAGAAAGAAAGAGAAAAAAGAAACTAAGATTAGAAACAGAGAATGGATATACCTACTTCATATCTCACCACTCCCATCACCCAGTTCAGAACCGGTTAATTTCCAGAGTTGAGTTGCACCATACTATACTTGTAATAAATCAATGAAAGGAGACCATATCTTTAAAAATTGCTCTGATTTTCCTGCTAAGACGAGTCATATCTACAAGATTTGGCGTCTCTGGCATGCTTTTTATCCACATTTTGAGCGTTGGGGTGGGTGCATTTTTCCAAAATTTGAGGATTAGTTTTTTTGCCATTATCAAGCCATAATTAAGGAAATGTCTTTGAAATGTAGTTAGCTCAGAGCAGGCTTCTGTTATTCCAAAAATAATAAATTCTGTATGGGGGTCCATTTTTATTTTAACTAATTTTGTGAAGATTTCAAAGATTTCTTTCCAAAATTTATGGAGTTTTATGCAAGAGACGAAGGAGTGTGCTATAGTTGCTTCTTGAGATAAACATATATTACAGATGGGGAAACATTTGGGAACATTTTATTCAGTTTAGTTTTCGAATAATATAGTCTATGTAATATTTTAAATTGGTTTAGGATGTGTCTTACATTAATCGAGCAGTTATGTACATATAGGTATTTATCCCATCTGTCTTTAGGAATTTTTAAAGTTAATTCCTGTTCCCACTCTCTTCTAATTGCATCTGACGATTGTATTTCTATATTTAAAATGATATTATACAAGTATGATATTAAGTTATTTGACTCCGCCTTTCTATTCATACCTTCATCTAATATATCTGACATCAGTTTGATATTCTTGTGTATGTTTTTTCAAATAATCTTGAATTTTATTGGGGAGAGAAGGATCGCAACTATCTCAAAAGGCGAACAATCCTCTCTCTCCATTACTATCCACTCTGCCTGCTGGGCTGAATTGTCCAACCAGTAAATTACATTCTTAATATTCACTGCCCAGTAATAATACAAGAAATTAGGGAGTGTCAGTCCGCCAAATTCTTTGGGTGTACATAAGTGTCGCCTATGAATTCTATGTGATTTATAGTCCCAAATAAAGTTTGTGATGTGGGAGTCAAGTTTACTATTATTATAGAATTTTTATTTCTGTAACACATTTAATAAACAACTCTCGTTGACCAAAGTGCTTTACATTGGTGGAGGTACTAACGTTATACAACAGTGGTTCATAGATTAAGTACATACATAAATACATACATATAGCTCTCCCTCAGAGGACGTTAAGAAAAGCTTGAGTTTTGTCTTGACTTAACAGAGTCGATGGAGGGGGCAGTTCTGATGGGAAGAGGGATTCCACAGTCTAGGAGCTGCAACCGCAAAGGCACAGTCACCTCCTCTTCCACCCCTCTCTCCCCTCACTCTCCTCCCTTCTTCCCTTCCCCTCACTTCCACTGTCCTCATTCCTCTTCCCCACTTGCCTCCTCACCACCTCTCCATTCCTTCCCCCTCCCCTCCCCCCCTCCCTCAAGCACTAGTAATGTTCGCGCGTTAGTAATGTCCTGTTTGCCAGCTTATTGATCTTCTGTGTTCCCCTCCTGCAGGGTTTAGGAGCCGTTGCTGTGGACGTAGAGACGGGGACGTTAGCCGCCATTGAGGGCGGCCAGGTGAGCCCCCCATCTGCTCGGCCGGTGAACCCCCCATTTGCTCGGTGTGCGGACTGGGCTTCGAGGGGCTGAGCTTCGATGGAGGACCACATGACAGCACACAACAAGGAGAAGCGTTATGAGTGCGACATGTGTGGCAAGGCCTGGCAGAGGCCGAGCGAGCTGGAGATCCACCAGCGGGTGCACACGGGAGAACGCCCCTTCGACTGCTCGGAGTGCGGCAAGAAGTTCACCTGCTACAGCAACCTGCTGCAGCACAAAAGCGTGCACTCAGGCGAGAGACCCTTCATCTGTTCCGACTGCGGCAAGAGCTTCACGAGGGGGTATGAGCTGAAGATCCACCGACAAGTGCATACGGGCGAGAAGCCCTATGGCTGCTCCACCTGTGGCAAGAGTTTTGCCCGGTTGTCGGGGGTGCAGGTGCACCGGCGGGTGCACAGCAGTGAGCGGCCCTTCACCTGCTCCGACTGCGGCAAAGACTTCAAGTCGTCCGCCCACCTGAAGATGCACAGGCGCCTGCACACCGGGGAGCGTCCCTACACCTGCAGTGACTGCGGTAAGGGCTTCACCCGCTCCAGCAACCTGTTGAAGCACCAGCACACCCACACCGGCGAGCGCCCCAACACTTGCGTAGAGTGCGGCAAGGGCTTCACCAACTCCACCAGGCTGTTGTCCCACCAGCGGGTGCACACCGGCGACCGTCCCACCCCCATCCCGGTATGTGGAGAGCGCTATGCTATGTCCTCCCACGCCCTGTCTCCCCAGCGCGTGCACACCAGTGGCCAGCCCTACGACTGTCCGTACTGCGGTGAGACGTTTAACAGCTCGCGAGGGTTGCGGCAGCACCGGCGGGCCCATGTCGGTGAGCAGATGCTCCCACTGCGGCAAGCGTTTCAAGAGCGCACGGGGGCTACGGGAGCACCAGCGGGTGAGAGACACTGGAGAGAGACCCTTTGTGTGCGCTGAGTGTGACAAGGGTTTCACCCGAATGTCCAGCCTGTGGCAGCACCGGCATACCCACAGTGGTGAGCATCCCTTCCCCTGCCCGTCATGTGGTAAGGGCTTCACCCACCTTGACCACCTGCTGGAGCACCGGCGATTCCACACCAGCAAACAGCCCTTCACCTGCCCTTTGCCCGCTCCTCCAGCCTGCTGGCACACAGCCACATGGATAGGTGCTGTTTAGGTAGACACAAAATGCTGGAAGGAATGGGTAACGTTTCTGGTCGAGACCCTTCTTCAGTCTCGACCCGAAACGTTACCCATTCCTTCTCTCCAGAGTTGCTGCCTGTCTCGCTGAGTTACTCCAGCATTTTGTGTCCTTTTTTGTTAACCAGCATCTGCAGTTCCTTGTTTTTAAACCTTTCTCGTCAACCATCTCTGCACCTTACCCAAAGCCTCCACATCAGTCCTGTAATGGAGGGACCAGAACTGTATGCAATACTCCAAATGCTACCTGACCATTGTCCCTTAAAGCTGCACATATACATTCCTCTCTCCTTATCGCACACCCTTTTATCCCCTTATTTTCTCTCGCTTCTGACACTTCACTCATCTGCTGATCACCCCATCATCTGTTAACATAGTGTCAGTCTGAAGAAGGGTTCCGACCCAAAATGTCACCTATCAATGTTCTCCACAGATGCTGCCTGACCCGCCGAGTTACTCCAACACTGTGTTTGGTCCTTATCCCGTTATACCTGTCCTATCCATGTACCTATCTAACTGTTTCTTAAACGTTGGGCTAGTCCCAGCCTCAACTACCTCCTCCGGAAACTTGTTCCATACACCCACTAGCCTTTGTGTAAAAAAGTTACCCCTCAGATTCCTATTAAATCTTCTCCTCTTCACCTTGAACCCATGTCCTCTGTGTTTCATTATGTTCTGTCTCTATCTGGACTATACATAATGGACGATTAAAGCAGTCTTGCTTACTTGAACTTTATTGTCTTTGTGCAGTCATCCTCCGAACTGGGCAGCGCCCCCGGTGTCACCTCTAAACCAGTCCCCCGTACAACAGTACTTAAATAAACAATCCTATTGTTACATCTTTCTTTTTCTTTTTTCAAGTTAGTCTCTTTCCCTTAGGTATTATGTGCAACACTTGTACCATATGCTCTGCTCATTTACAACATATTTAACAACATAAGCAATAATAAATCAACAGTTCAAAACATCCGTTTTCCAACAAGTGCATAAACAACACATTTTCATTTCTTTTTCTTTCCATAGTCCATACTCTAATCACTGAGTATAGTCTGTCAGGTAGCGGGGTCTGACAACTTGTCGACCTGACCTGGTGACCGTGGTGACAACTTGTCGACCTGACCTGGTGACCGTGTCTTGGTTCTCTGCTGGGCCATCTGGCGGTATGGCCGCCTCAGTCACTGTAACTTGTCGACCTGACCTGGTGACCGTGTCTTGGTTCTCTGCTGGGCCATCTGGCGGTATGGCCGCCTCAGTCACTGTTGGTGTGGGTGTGTTTTGTGTTGGTGTGAGTGTGGTGAGATTGTGTCTGAGGTGGCGACGATTTCGTCTCAGAACAGCTCCTGACTCTAACTCCACCTCATACGATCTCTGGCTCACCTGTTGGACCACTCTCGCTGGTCTCCAGCCCTTGTGTGTGTCACAGGGCTGTACTCTCACACTGTCCTCTCTTTTCAGAGTGTCCACGTCTTTTGCTGTGCGGTTGTAGTACTTTTCTTGTCTCTGTCTGTTGTATTTCAGTCCCTGTTCGTCGTGTGTCACCTCTGGCTTCAGCAGAGTGTCCTTTGTGGGAAGCAGGGTCCTGGTCCTCCTGCTTAGGAGTCTCTGTGCCGGGCTTGTGTTGAGGCCCTGGCTCGGTGTGTTGCGATGATCCAGCATTGCCAAGTACGGATCCTGTCTCGCTGCTGCAGCCTTCAGCATCAGGCGGTTGGCTGTCTTTACCGCTGACTCCGCCTTCCCATTACTCTGCGGGTATCCCGGCGACGATGTCCTGTGTTCAAAGCCCCACTTCTGGCTGAAGTGCTGAAACTCTTGTGATGCATACTGGGGTCCGTTATCCGAGATAACAATGTCAGGAATCCCCTGTCGGGCAAAGTGGGCCTTGAGTTTTTTGATCACTGTGTTGCTCTTAGTGTCAGGTAGATAATCGACCTCCCAAAAGTTTGAATAATAATCTACTGTTATCAGATAGTCTTTATTGTGAAAGGAGAAAAGGTCCGTTCCTACCTTGGCCCAGGGTCTGCTGGCCATGTCATGTGGATGAAGTGTCTCTCTTTGTTGCTTTGGGTCCACTGACCTACATATGTCACATTTGGCGATGAAGGTCTTGATCTCCTCGTTCATTCCAAGCCAGTATACACACTCCCTCGCTCGCCTCAGACATCCTTCTACTCCCAGGTGAGAGGAGTGGATCCTGTGAGTGATGTCCACCCTGAGTGCGTCAGGTATCACGGCTCTGTCTCCTCGGAACACTATGCCGTCCTGGAAACTCAGTTCATCTTGGAAAGTGTGGTAGTGCCTGATGTCACTTGGTAAGTCCTTTTTTCTCTTGGGCCACCCTGCCAGTATTCTGTTTGCCACACTCTGTAACTTTGTGTCATCTTGTGTTGCAGCCCTGATGGCACTCAGCCTCTCTGCTGAAATGGGTAGGTAGCTGACCATGTTCACAGTCTCTATATCTGTCTCACTCTCTCCCTTAGTGCTCTCTGGTAAGTTCACCGGAGATGGCTGCATGGAGGGTGAATATAGAATAGAGATAGATGACAGGGTACCGCCAGTGAAACTGCCAAAGCGCAGAGTGCATGTACCTCCTCCACTGTCTGTCCTTGCAGTGTTCTGCTATTCTCCCTTGACAGCTCTGTAGCTCTACAAATGTGCAGGCATGTCTCCAGAGTCAGTTTCTCTTCCCTGAGTAATCTCTCCCTCAGTGCTGAGCTATTTGTACCACACACAAGTCGATCTCTAATCAATGAATCTCTAATGTCCCCAAAATTGCAACTACTAGCAAGTATTTTCAAGTCTGTTATATAGCTGTCCACGTTTTCATCCAATCCTTGGTTCCTCATGAAGAATCGGTACCTTTCCACAGTCTCGTTTACCTTTGGGTTGCAATACTCGTCAAACTGTATGATCATTGAACTCACTGTGGTCCTCGCTGAAGGGCTAGCACTCGACAAAGTTGCCCAAAGTTCTCTGCCTTTTTCTCCGATGAGATAGTTGAATAGCTTGACTTTTGTGGTCTCTTCGGCGTCTGGCATGGTAAGGTCTATGTACAGTGTGAACTCCTCCTTCCAACTTTTCCATGACTTCGCCAAGTTGTTGGAGTCCAAAACCAAAGTTCCAGGGGGTTTTAGTCCTTCCATCGCTGTCAGCTAGCTGTTGTTTTTTCTTTGCCGATGCTGAAGGCTAACTGCTTATCTTTTGTGCTTTGTTGTGTCTTTGGTGTGCTGTTGGCTACGGGCCCACTGAAAACAAGCTACTGGCTTCAATTGTTCAACTGCATTTTTTCTTCTTTGCCGGCTTCTGTAAGGCTAACGTTAGCCTGCTGCTAGCTAGCTAAACTTTCACTTTTCTAGTTAATTCTGACAATTTTCGACGTCCATCCCACCGCTGCCACCATGTTTCATTATGTTCTGTCTCTATCTGGACTATACATAATGGACGATTAAAGCAGTCTTGCTTACTTGAACTTTATTGTCTTTGTGCAGTCATCCTCCGAACTGGGCCGCGCCCCCGGTGTCACCTCTAAACCAGTCCCCCGTACAACAGTACTTAAATAAACAATCCTATTGTTACACTCTGGTCCTCGATTCCCCCACTCTGAGCAAGAGACTCTGTGCATCTAACTAAATTGTGTTCCATACAAGATTCCAGCATCTGCAGTTTCTTGTGTCTCCCTCACCTATATCCACCTATCACTTCTGAAGAAAGGTCTCAACCTGAAACATCACCCATTCTCTCTAGAGATGCTGCCTGTCCTGCTGAGTTACTCCAGCATTTTGTGTCCACCTATCACTTGCCAGGCTTTCTCCAGCCCCTATCTCTCTTTTCCAGCTTCCTTCCCCCACCCTCTCCAATCAGTCTGAAGAAGGGTCCTGACTCAAAACGTCGTCTGTCCATTCCCTCTAAAGCAGTGGAGGAACTCAGTGGTCAGGCCGCATCTGTAGAGGTAAGGCGACCACTCCCACCTCTCCTTTCCAACTTTCTCCACCCCCCACACCAAGCCACATCTGAAGAAGGCTCCTGACCTAGAATATTGCATGTCCATGCTCTCCAGAGGTGCAAGTTACTCCAGGGGATTGTGTCTTTTTGTAAACCAGCATCTGCTGTTCCTTGTATCTAGACTAGGCGTGCATTTTACCCTACACCTGCGCTCGGTCCGCCAAGGCCTGCTGGATCTCCCGGTTGCCAACCATTTTAACTTCCCTTCCCACTCCCACACGGATCTTTCTGTCCTGGGCCTCCTCCATTGCCAGAGTGAGGTGACACGCAAACTGGAGGGACAGCACCTCATAGCTTTCAGCCCAATGACATGAACATTGAATTCTCCAAATTCAGGAGACAACCCCCTCCTAATCAACACCTGGAGTCTGTTCTGACCAGATCTCTATTTGTCCAGCTTTCTCCCCTGACTCCATCAGTCCAAAAAAGGGTCCAGACCCGCCAAGTTTAAGAATAAGGGGTAAGCCATTTTGAACGGATACGAGGAAACACTTTTTCACACAGAGCTGTGAGTCTGTGGAATTCTCTGCCTCAGAGGGCGGTGGAGGCCAGTTCTCTGGATACTTTCAAGAGACAACTAGATAGGGCTCTTAAAGATAGCGGAGTCAGGGGATATGGGGAGAAGGCAGGATCGGGGTAGTGATTAGGGATGATCAGCCATTATCACAGTGATCACATTTGCTGGCTCAACAGGAATGGTCTACTCCTGCACCTATTGTCTATTGTCCATTCTCCTTCAAAGTTCCAGTAGAACTCAGCAAGTCAGCCATCCGTGGTGGGAAACGGATAGAGAAGTGTTCCTAATATAAACCCTCCTTCGCCCTGTCGAGGAGCAGACATTCAACAGTACCAGCATCTGTGTCTAAGAAGGAACTGCAGATGCTGGAAAATCGAAGGTACACAAAAATGCTGGAGAAACTCAGCGGGTGCAGCAGCATCTATGGAGCGAAGGAAATAGGCAACGTTTCGGGCCAAAACCCTTCTTCAGACTGATGGGGGGTGGGCGGGAAGAAGAAAGGAAAAACGAGGACGAGGAGCCCGAGGGCCGAGGGAGAGATAGGAAGGGGAGAAGACAGCAAGGGCTAACAAAATTGGGAGAATTCAATGTTCATGCCCCCAGGATACAGACTCCCCAAGCGGAATATGAGGTGCTGTTCCTCCAATTTCCGGTGGTGCTCGCTCTGGCCATGGAGTAGACCCAGGACAGAGAGGTCGGATATGGAATGGGAGGGGGAGTTGAAGTGCTGAGCCACCGGGAGGTCAGGTTGGTTAAGGCGGACCGAGCGGAGGTGTTCGGCGAAACGATCGCCAAGCCTCAGCTCTCATTCATACTATACCCAAGTGAAAGTGCAAATTGAGTCGAGCTGCACACAGCCGGCTGCTCAGAGAACCAACTGGCTGCCATTGGCCCAACAACATAAAGGCATTTTATTTTTTTTATTTTTCATTTTTAAAATGGAGGTTTTAATTTTTTACCTGTACATGTACATAAAGGCATTTTAAAGTGTTTTTATAAAAACGAAAGCCTCAACGCATTTGTGCCTTACGTGACAAATAAAGCAAGTTTTTCCTGACCTCACTGTTCTTCGGAATTCTTCAGAATTCATGTTGTTCTATTAATAATGAAAGAAAATGCCAACCATCTCCAGAAATGATAAGAAATTATTCTCGCCTCCATGCATATCTGTAGACGTAGGGCAGTCGGACACCTCCACACTACTTCAAAGATAGTTCCTGCACATGGCAATATCGTTTGGCCGCTGTTGTATTTTATTTGTTTAATGGATTTGATCAGATTAGGAAATGTTTCCTTTCCTACAAGGGTCTTTCCTCTGAGGAGTTTCTGTAGCAACATGCCCGCTCTTGCCTTTATGAAGAGACTGACGATTTGTACTGCAAGGTATGACGGACAAATAATGGATTAGCTGTATAAAATAAGATCCTATGATTCAATTGTGATCAAATCCTAGTGAACACTGTCACCTTTTTCTAATGCAGCCGTCACCGATGTTGCAGAAGAAAAAGGGCAATTATTATACATACTGCACAACATACTTTTTTGATCGCAAACAATGTTACATTTAGTTTCAGGCTATTCTTCACCAATCCTCACTATTTGAAGCCATTTCAGCCTTCAATGGTGAACATTGCTTATCAAGATTCAAGATTCAAGAAGTTTATTGCCATGTCAACAAGTTGATAGGAATGTGTCTTGGTTCGCTCTCAGACAGATACAATACAGTACAATACAACCACCACATACACCACAATAAATAACACAGACAATACCGTACAAAGGACAATATATACAGGAAGGACAGTACCCAGCAGCGTCATGTTAAGCGTAAGTGCAAGTGCAAAAGAAAGTGCAGAGTGATTAGTGCAAATTCAAATATCTGATGGCTTGGAGGTAGGTGCTGTCTCTGAAGCGAGATGTTTTACTTTTAATGCTTCTATATCTCCTTCCTGATGGGAGGAGATTAAAGAGGTAATGTGCCGGGTGAAAGTGGTCTGCTATGATTTTTTTGGCCTTTCTGGTGAGTCTTGTTGAGTAAAGTGATGTCACTGAGGGAAGTCTGCTGCAACCGATGATCTTAGAAGCTCGGCGCACTATTCTCTCCAGCCGAATCTTATCCTGCGAGGTTGTGTGACCATACCAGACAAGCATGGAGAATGTGAGTATGCTTTCTATGGTAGACCTATAGAAGTGGGTCATGGCTGGTCGACTGACCCTGAATTTGTTGAGCTGCCGCAGGAAGTAGAGTCGCTGGTGGCACTTACTGATTATGAGACTGGTGTTGAGCTCCCATGATAGGGATTGATGTATGGTGGTCCCGAGGAACTTAAAGGAGGTGACCCTCTCAACCACCTCTCCATTGATGAAGAGAGGGAGGAGGGGGGTGGCCTTCTTTCTGAAATCAACAACCAGCTCCTTAGTTTTTGAGATGTTAAGTATCTCTGCTGATAGAAACTTTTAGCTTGTTACAGAGTGCGAGACCGACAGGGAAAGGTGTGGGGGTCCTACAATCGAGCCGTCCACAGTGTACAGATACATAATATTGGGTATAATGTTTAATGCAAGTACATGGATAGGTGAGGTTTCAGGTCGGGACGCTTCTTCAGTCTGATTGTAGTTGGGGAAGGAAACTGGAAGGGAGGTGAGGGTGGGACAAAGTCTCAATTGTACCTCCTCTAACCTCATCTACTGTATCCGTTGTTCAAGATGTGGACTCTTATACATCTGCGGGTGAGACTAAACGCAAACTGGGTGATCGTTTCGCGGGACGCCTTCGCTCAGCCCACCTGAAGCAACCTGATCTCCCGGTTGCTAGACACTTTAATTCTCCTTCCCATTCCCACACAGACCTTTCTGTCCTCGGTCATCTCCATTGTCAGAGTGATGCTAAACGTACATTGGAGGAACAGCATCTCATATTTTGATTGGGCAGCTTACAGCCCAGTGGTATGAATATTGATTTCTCTAACTTCAGGTAACCCCAGCATTTCCTCTCTCTATCCCTCCCCCCACCCAAGTCGCACTAGCTCCTCATTTTCACCCAACAAACAGGTAACAATGGCCTGTTTCTTTTATCATCGTCACTTTTTTAGCATTCATCTTTCATTCATTGTTCTTTATCTCTCCACTTCACCGTCTATATCTCTCCTTACCCTTATCCCTAACCATTCTGAAGAAGGGGCACTACCCGAAAAGTCACACATTCCTTCTCTCCAGAGATGCTGCCCTCCTGTCCAGCTTTTTGTGTTCATCTTTAAGTAATAGATAGATACAGGTGAAGGGGAGCGGGGTGATTGGCAATTGGTGGACAAAGGCCAGTGATGGGAAGAACAGGAAAGGCTGTGAGAGAAGATGGGCAGAATGTGAAGCCAGAGAAAGGGATATTGGTGAAAGGGGAAAAGGGGGAAATGAAGGGAAGGGAGAAGGAAAAAAAGGGGACAGACACAAAATGTCGGCAAGTCAGACAACATCTCTAGAGAAAGGAATGGGTGACGTTTTGAGTCTAGACCCTTCTTTAGACTGTCAGGAAAGAGGGAAACTAGAGATATGGCAGGATGAGGTGTGAAAATAACAGACCAAAGCAGATGCTAAGGATATGAAAAAAAGTGACGATGTTAAAGGAAGCAGGCCATTATTAGCTGTGGGGGAGGTACAATCAGGTTACATACAATGTGACTCAATAAGATTGATAATATCAGGCATTTTGAGTACTTGACAAAATGGAGGATTTCTGCTTCTGTAGAACCCGCTTGTCAACTTTTTCAAAAGCTGTAAAGACAATGAGGATCATGGCTCCAGAGAGTCTGTGGCCTGGGAAGGGGTTGAGTAGAGGTTGATGTCCAGATGGCCTTTAATTGTTAACTAGACTAAGAGGGACCCATTGGGTCTCAGTCACACGAGAGTCCACCAAACGCAACCCATTCCACAACGCAATATTCCACCCAAAGCCATATTCCACCATTCGGGAGGGGGGATGTGGGGGACGGGGTTGTGAGGGAGGGCGGGTGTGGGGGAGGGGCTGGTGTGGGGGGGGGGGGGGGGAAGGGGGGATGTGGGTGGGGGGGGGGGGGGCTCGCACTCTGATCACTTCAGCTTTCAGCCACACGCAGCAGATCCCGGTCCCACTCTGGCATCACTCAGAGGCTTCCGGTTCAACTCATCAGTTTCTGGCTGGTCGTGCTGGTCGCCGCAGAAGCAGCCCGCGAGCCGCTGACTCTCCACTAGCTGCTCAACACACTGAGCTCAACCCCTTTAGCTTTTTATTCTCCTCGCCGCGCTATTGAAAGTGGGTTCCGGAAGGGGCGGTATTTATGATTTTTTAACCTTCACTAGACTAAGTGGGACCCGTTGAGTCCCATGTTCACACGGGAGGGCTGGTCCCCAACTCAACATTCCACCTCTCCACCAATTCTAATATTGGTGGCCTTTGGGGGGGGGGGGGCTTTCTGGAGCGCTAGTATGGGTGTTGTGGGCCGAAGGGACCGGTTTCCAAAGGGCTAGTGTGGGCATTGTGGGCCAAATGGATTCTTGGGGTGGCAGCGCAGTCACCCAGGCCTGGTGGGCTGGCAGCTCAATCAGTCAGGCCTAGTGGGCTGGCAGCTCAGTCACTCGGGCCTGATATGCTGGCAGCTCAGGCCTGGTGGGCTGGCAGCACTGTCACTCACGGCTGGTGGGCTGGCAGTTGACTCACTCTCATCTGGTGGGATGAGAGTTGACTCACTCACATCTGGTGGTATGGCAGTTGACTCACTCATGGCTGGTGGGCTGGCAGTTGACTCACTCACAGCTGGTGGGCTCACACACACACACACACACACACACACACACACACACACACCCTCCATCACACACACACCCTCCATCACATACACACCCTCCATCACATACAGACACACACACTCAATTTCACACACACACCTTCCATCTCACACACATACACACACACACACACACACACACACTCACATACACACCCATCTCACACATGCACACCCTTCAGCTCACATACACATATCCACCATCTTACACACACACCCACCATCTCACACACACACCATCTCTCACACACACTCACACCATATATCTCACTCTCACACATTTGCATACTACATATATATGACAGTAAAACTGTATTGAATCTACTGACGCAGTTGAGCGCGGCCTCTCCCATGAGCGGGACTTCCGGAATGAGAGCGACATTCAGTTCAAGCAGCACAGTGCAGACCAACCCTTCAATGCAGTTCAAGCAGCACAGTGCAGCCCAACCCTTCAATTCAGTTCAAACAGCACAGTGCAGAACAAAGCTTCAATTTAGTTCAAGGAGCACAGTGCAGACCAACCCTTCAATTCAGTTCAAGCAGCACAGTACAGACCAACAATTCACTTCATGCACAGTGCAAACTCACAGTTCAGTTCACTCACGGCGTAGACTCACAGCTCTGGACTCAACGCTCACTCACATTCTCAGGGTGACAGACTCGCGTCCGGCCTCCGGGGCTGTATTCTCCTGGCCCCACCAGAAAGGGGCGTTACCTTCATCATGGTGACTGACCGGCGAGAAGACCAATAATAACTTTTTTATTATTTCACCGATCGGAAAAAAGCCTTGGGGTGGTTGGAGAAGGAGACGGTGAGTAAGATGGCGAACAAATCATAGCGATATAGGGTAGCATTTTTCTTAAATCTATTTACAACATAGACAGGAAGTGGTCAAGATGAGACTTTTAGTGATAAGATAAGATAAGATTAATGTTATTGAGCAGGATTTTGATTATTAACAAAGTTTAAGAATGTTTCATGTGCCATAATTGGTTTCTCATACCACCATGGTGTTTGGGGGTGGCATCCTCGTTTATGTTCCTGTACTAAATGTATAATGTAACTAAACCCTATGTTGTTTCTTTTTCTGCTTATATGTTAGTTTCACATTTGAATACAGTAAAGCATCAAACAACAGCTGGTCTCTACTGGTCTTTATTGGATCAATTGTTTATCTTGCTAGATGGGGACATTCAGCGAGTCCAGCATAGTGTCGGAGATTGAAACGGCATTCCTGGGGACGAAACAGGAGACTTTGGCACTGGTGGAGGTGGCATAGCCACCAGCAAAGTAACCATATCAGAAACATGTTGTCGTGCTGGTGCAGTCGGGCTAATGCCGCTGGATGTGGATGGAAGTACACTTGTGCGGTCAGGATAGTACAGAGCTGGCTCATTCACAGGCAGGATATGTTGCCTATTACGGCTTTGACCAAGTATGACCGTGGCTCAGAGGCAGTTCCAGAAATTATGCCGATGCAATTGTGACCTTTGTCAGTTGCAGATGCACCACTTGCCCTCGGCTAATGGTGGAAGCGGTCAGCTCGTTTTGTTATACCACCCTTTCTGAATGTCACACTTGTGTTGTAGTCCGGACTGGACCTCTGAAGGTGGGACCACTTGCGGAACTAGCACCTGAATCGCCACAGGCAATGTGGCTCGGGTCTGTCTCGATGCTGAGCAGGGGAACCCAAAATAGGTCGCGGGAGATGTTGCGCTGGTTAAGCAGGTCCAGGTACACATCAGATTTTGCTCTGTGGGATCGTTTGCTTTGGCAAGCATCAGTTAGATGAGGAGGGCGACCATGGGATATTGATGTTCACAAGACAAGGCTGACAAAGAATGCATGTTGATATCAAGGTTCTTGTTAGCAGACAGTATGTCCTCGTTAGTCTGAACAGTATCCGGCGGAGTCACCTGGGAAGGCTTCGGATGCAAGCTGATTACCTCCCATTCCCCTTGCTTCCCCAAGCTGGCTACCTCTCATCCCTTACTCCCCAAAGCTGGCTACCTCCCATCCCTTACTGCCCCAAGCTGGCTGCCTCCCACCCCTTACTCCGCCAAGTTAGGTACCTCCCATTCCCCTTACTCCCCAAGCTGGCTACCTCCCATCCCTTACGCCCCCAAGCTGGCTGCCTCCCACCCCTTACTCCTCCAAGTTAGGTACCCATTCCCCTTACTCCCCAAGCTGGATACCGCCGCACTGTCATGCAGCGCTCACACACGGGGCCGGGTGGAGCAGGCCTGTGGCTCCAGACAGCGGACACATGGGGCCATAAACCCGGCAACGTCCCCGTCAGCTGCGGCAGAGTTGGGGACAATCTGGTCCCTCCGCCCACCCAGTTATTGACCAGGCTGCACCGGCACCATGACCCCCGTACCAAGATGATTCACCCCCCCCGACCCACACACCTGGGTTATTCATTCTCCCACTACCACCGGACCCCCACCCTGACACGCGGTGATTCACCTCTCCCGATCGGGGTGATTCACCCCCACTCCCCCCCCCCCCCCCAGGTGCCGGGCTGTCTGTAGCCCCACTGCCGCGTTTCAGCCACCAAACACCGGCCTTGGTGAGACGGTCCGGGGTCCGCGAGTGTGGAACCAGTCAGCATGGAGTCCGGACGCTGGGACAGAAGACGTGCCCGCTGTACTGGCAGCCATAGTAGGTGCTTACCTGACATGAAAGGGAAAAGCTTTAATAGGAATCTGAGTGGTACGTTTTTCACACAGATGCTGCTGCAACCCTCGCGAGCAGTCATAGGGCTGGCCACTGGTGTGCATGAAAGGTGGGTGTATGGAACAAGCTGCTGGAGGAGGTAGTTGAGGCTGGGACTATCCCAACATTTAAAAAACATTTAGACAGGTACATGGATAGGACAAGTTTGGAGGGATATGGACCAAACTCAGGCAGGTGGGACTAGTGTAGTTGGGACATGTTGGTCAGTGTGGGCAAGTTGAGCTGAAGGGTCTGTTTGCACACTGTATCACTGTGACTCTAACACAAAGTGCTGGAGTAACTCGGCGGGCCAAGCAGCATTTGTGGAGAACATGGATAGGTGACATTTTGGGTCAGGATCCTTCTTCACACTGACACTATTTTAACAGATGAGGGGGTAATGGGCCGATGAGTGGAATAAGTCACAGAGGCGAGAGAAAATAAGGAGATAAAAGGGTGTGAGATAAGGAGAGAGGAATGTATATGTGCAGCTTTCAGGGACATTGGTCAGGTCCCATTTGGAGTATTGCATACAGTTCTGGTCACTCCATTACAGGACTGATGTGGAGGCTTTGGGGAAGGTGCAGAGATGGCTAAAAGGTTGATAAACAAGGTACTGCAGATGCTGGTTTACAAAAAAATGAGCAGGGGGGTGGGGGAGGGGTGAGTGAGGGAAGGGGTGAGTGGGGGGGGGGGTTTAGTGGGTGGTTTCACCCGCCGGTGCTGCCACAGGCGGGACATGCGGGTGAAACCCTTGCCGCACTCAGAGCACACAAAAGGTCTCCTGTGTGTATCCGCTGGTGCTCCCGTGCTCTCTTGAAACACTTGCCGGAGTGGGAGCAGCCTCTTGCTGGCCTGGGCCTGCCGGTGCTGCTGCAACCCTCGTGAGCAGTCATAGGGCTGGCCACTGGTGTGCATGAGCTGGTGCGCCAGCGCGTGGGAGGCTATGGCAAAGCGCTCTCCACACATCGGGCTGGGGACGGGACGGTGGTCGGCGTGCACCCGCTGGTGGGACACCAGCTGGGTGGAGCAGGTGAACCCCTTGCCACAGTGTGTGCAGGTGTAGGGGCGCTCGCCAGTGTGGGTGCCCTGGTGCTGCAGCAGGATGTTGGGGTGGGTGAAGCCCTTGCTGCAGTCGCTGCAGTTGTAGGGCCAGAGCTGCCGTTTTGTCAGAGCATTTCAGTATTCTACTACCTGAAAATCTGTATTTTGCTGAGGAAATCAGTATTTTTACATGGTTCCATTTTGCTGAAAATAAATGTTTTTATGTGCGGTCATACCCATGTAAGAGTACAAGAATGCGTAACTTTGCCACCAATTAACATGTCTTCTACCGACCTTACTTGACAGTGCATTCATTGCCATCTCGATGTATATTGCTGTTTGAACAGCTGCTTCCTGCTTGCAGCACCAGATGATGATGTAGAAGCCATGTTGGAAGCCTCTCCCTCCCTCACTCTCTCTCTCATTCCTCTTTCCCTCCTTCTCTCTCCCTCCCCCCCTCTTTCCCTCCATCCCACTTTTCCTCCCTCTCTCCCTCCCTCTTTCCATTCCACACACCCTGTCCTCCCTATTTTTCTCCCTCTTCTCTTATTCCCTCACTCCCTCCCTCTCTCCTTCTCCCTCCCAGAACAGTCTGTGACCCATAGCGCTGTGGCCATAGCGCTATGTGTAAAGCCCATAGCGCTCCAGCCGGTAGCACTGTATTTAGAACCCATAGCACTGTTGCAGACAGCTCTTTGTTAAAAATCCCACGCATTAAACTGACAGCGCTGTTTAAACCAGGAGCGGGACAGGCAGATCAAAGCTTACAAAAATAATCATCCAGATCTTGAAATTTAAAATACTAATAGATTTAATCTGCTATAATTTTTAGAGGTACAGTATGACATTTTATGTCCTTGCATTTCTTAAGTAGCAAGATGAAACAGGAAGTCGGGCCGATTAAAAAAAAAAATCCGTATTTAACAAAGCAAAACCATACATCCGTATTCTTATCACATCTCCGTACAAAATACGGAAAACCCGTACTACCCGGCAGCTCTGTAGGGACTACTCGCCGGTGTGTAGGCGCCTGTGCACCTTCAGGTCCGGCGACGACGTGAAGCCTTTGCCGCAGTCGGAGCAGGTGAAGGGCCGCTCACTGCTGTGAACCTGCCGGTGCCGTTGTAGCCCCGTCAACCAGGTAAAGCTCTCACCGCAAGTGGAGCAGCCATAGGGCTTCTCGCCCGTGTGCACCCGCCGGTGGGTCTTCAGCTGTTGCGCCTTCCTGAAGCTCTTGCCGCAGTCGGAGCAGCCGAAGGGCCTGGGGAAGGGACGATCGCCAGTGTGGGTGCACTGGTGGGACAGCAGGCTGTTGGACTGGGTGAAGCCCTTGCCGCAGTCGCTGCAGGTGTAGGGCCGCTCCCCGGTGTGCAGGCGCCTGTGCACCTTCAGGTCCCTGGACGACTTGAAGACTTTGCTGCAGTCGGTGCAGGTGAAGGGCCGCTCACTGCTGTGCACCGGCTGATGCTGCTGAAGCCCCGACGACTGGGTAAAACTCTTCCCACAGATGGGGCAGCCATAGGGCTTCTCGCCCGTGTGTATCCGCCGGTGCACCCGCAGCCCATATAACCGGGCAAAGCTCTTGCCACAGGTGGAGCAGCCATGAGGCTTCTCGCTCTTGTGCACCTGCCGGTGGATCATCAGCTCTTGCGCCCTCTTGAACCTCTTGCCACAGTCGGAGCAGCGGATGGGCCTGGAGAAGGGACGGTCGCCGGCATGCACACGCTGGTGGGACAGCAGCCTGGTGGAGCGAGTGAAGCCCTTGCCGCACTGGGCGCAGGTGTAGGGGCGCTCGCCGGTGTGGGTGAGCTGGTGCTCCAGCAGATTGGTGGAGCGGGTGAAGCCCTTGCCGCAGGTGCTGCAGGTGAAGGGACGCTCCCCGGAGTGGGTGCGCTGGTGCTCCAGCAGATTGGTGGAGCGGGTGAAGCCCTTGCCGCATTGGGCGCAGATGTAGGGGCGCTCGCCGGTGTGGCTGCGTTGGTGCTCCAGCAGGCTGTAGGAGGTGATGAAGCCCTTGCCACAGTCGCTGCAAGAGTAGGGCCACTCGCCGGTGTGCAGGCGCCTGTGCACCTTCAGGTCCGGGGGCGACTTGAAGCCTTTCCCGCAGTCGGAGCAGGTGAAAGGCCGATCACTGCTGTGCACCAGCCGGTGGCGTTGCAGCCCCGACAACCGGGCAAAGTTCTCGCCACAGGTGGAGCAGTCATAGGGCTTCTCGCCTGTGTGCACCCGCTGGTGGATCTTTAGGACCTGTGCCGTCTTGAAGCTCTTGCCGCACGCCGAGCAGTCAAAGGGGCGTTCTCCCGTGTGCACCCGACGGTGGCTCTCCAGCTCGCTCGGGCACTGCAAGGCCTTGCCACACACGTCACACTCATAATGCTTCTCCTTGTTGTGCTCCGTCATGTGGTCCTCCATCGAAGCTTAGCCGGCACAGCGAGCAGATGGGGGGGGGGGGGGGGGTCTCACCAGCACCCTGGCCGCCCCTCAATGGCCGCTCACCTCCCCGTCTCTACGCCCACAGCAACGACTCCTAAACCCTGCAGGAGGGGAACACAGAGGGTCAACAAGCTGGCAAACAGGACATTACTAACCCTTGAACATTACTAGTGCTTGAAGGGGGGGGGGGGGGGGGAGGTGGGCAAGAGGTGAAGGGGGAGTAAGGGGGAAGGGGGGACGGAGAGAGGGGGGAAGGAGGGGAGAGGTGGTAAGGAGGCAAGGGAGGAAGTGGAGAAGGGCGATGAGGACGGTGGAAGTGAGGGAAGGGGGAGCAGGGAGGGGGAGGGGGGAAAGGGGGTGGAATAAGGGTGGTAGACGAGGGGGTGAGGATGCAAGTGAGAGAGGGGGGGGCTGCACCGACCTGGCGGTGCTGAGCATCCGGGCACTGCGTCGAGCTGCCCACAAGTCCGCCAGCCAGCCGCCCTGCGCCATGACGTATCCCCGCCATGGCGTGTGCCGCTCGCGCGACTGGTGCCATAATGTCACCACCAATCCGAGGGGGTCTGACGACACCGCCACGCCGGTGATTAGAACATAGAAACAACTTAGAAAATAGGTGCAGGAGGAGGCCATTCAGCCCTTTGAACTAGCACCGCCATTCATTGTGATCATGGCTGATCGCCCCCTATCAATAACCCGTGCCTGCCTTCTCCCCATATCGCTTGATTCCACTAGCCCCTAGAGCTCTATCTAACCCTCTCTTAAATCCATGCAGTGATTTGGCCTCCACTGCCCTCTGTGGCAGGGAATTCTATAAATTCACAACTTTGGGTGAAAACATTTTTTCTCACCTCAGTCTTAAATGGCCTCCTCATTATTCTAAGACTGTGGCCCCTGGTTCTGGACTCGCCCAACATTGGGAACATTTTTCCTGCATCTAGCTTGTCCAGTCCTTTTATAATTTTGTATGTTTCTATAAGATCCCCTCATCCTTCTAAACTCATGAATACAAGCCTAGTCTTTTCAACCTTTCCTCATATGACAGTCCCACCATCCCAGGGATCAATCTCGTGAGCCTACTCTGCACTGCCTCAATCACAAGGATGTCCTTCCTCAAATTAGGAGACCAAAACTGTATACAATACTTCAGATGTGGTCTCACCAGAGCCCAATACAACCGCAGAAGAACTGCAGATTGGCGCTGAGTCACGAGGGAGCCAACATGCATCTTGGGAAGAAGATCACAGAGTGCTGGAGTAACTCAGCGGGTCCGGCAGCGTCTGTGGGGAACGTGGACAGGTGACGTTTCACAGAAACATAGACAATAGGTGCATGAATAGGCCATTCATCCCTTCGAGCCAGCACCGTCATTCAATATGATCATGGCTGATCATCCAGTATCACTACCCCGTTCATGCTTTCCCCCCCATATCCCTTGATTCCGTTATCCCACAGATAAATCTAACTTTCCCTTGAAAACACCCAGTGAATTGGCCTCCACTCATTCAACAGATTCACAACTCTCTGGGGGAAAATGTTTTTCTTCATTTCAGTCCCAAGTGGCTTATTCTTAAACTGTGACCCCTGGTTCTGGACTCCCCAAACATCGGAAACATCGACAAGTAGCCAAATGTCCCGTAACCTGAAATGTTGCCCATATTTTTTCACCAGCACCTTGTACCTATCTATGGCAGAGACTAGGAACTGCAGATGCTGGTACATACACAAAAAGACACAGTGCTGGAGTAACATAGCAGGTCAGGCAGCATAATCTCTGCTCAACGTGGATAGACGAAGTTTCAGGTCCGCAGACGGGTCGCGACCCAAAAAACGTCCCGTTTCCGTGTTCTCCACAGATGCTGCCCGACCCGCTGAGTGACTCCAGCACTCGGTGACCTTCTTCCCATGATGCATGTCGCCCCCCACGTGACTCTGCACAATGGGAGGGGCGGTGATGTCAGGGCGACGTGCGTGCGGATGACGTCACAACGTAGGGCAGCGTTTGTGCGGGCGTGCAGCGTCTGTGTGGTGCCCGGATGCCCGGCACCCCCAGGTTGGTGCGGTGCCCCCTCACCCCACCACCACCCCCATGCCCCCTCCTACCACCCCCCACCCCCCCAACCACATCCCCTCCTACCACCCCCCACTCTCTCCTACCACATGCCCACCCCCCCTCCTAACACACCCCACCCCCCCACACCTCCACCCCCATGCCCCCTCACACCTCCACCCCCATGCCCCCTCCTACCACACCCCCACCCCCACCACATCCCCTCGTACCACACCCGCACTCCTACCACCCCCCTACCACATCCCCTCCTACCACACTCACCCCCTCCTACCACACCCCCACCCCCACCACATCCCCTCGTACCACACCCGCACTCCTACCAAACCCCCACCCCCACTCCACTCCTACCACACCCTCACCCCCAAGGGGGTGTGATGGGGTGAGGGGGTGAATGGGGTGAGGAGGGAGGGAGAGGTTGAGGGGTTTGATGGGGGTGAGGTGGTAGGAGGGGAGGGGGTGAGGGGGGTTGAAGGGTGTGAGCGGCGCGGTGAGGGGGGTGAGTGGCAGTGAGGGGAGGGTTAAGGGGAGGGTTAGGGGGAGGGGGGGGTTAATGGGGGTGAGTGGGAGAGAGGGGTTAGGGGGTGATGGGGTTAGGCAGGGTGGGGGGTTGAGGAGGGAGCTGAGGCCAGTGAGGGGTGAGGTGGTGAGGTTGGGTGAAGAAGGGGTGAGGGGGCAAAAGGGGGGTGAGTGTGTGTCAGAGGGGTGAGGGCGGTGCTAGGGGGTGAGGGCAGTGCTAGGGGGTGAGGGGGGTTAGGCAGGGTGGGGGGGAAGAGGAGGGGGGTGAAGTGAGTGAAAGGGGGGTGAGGTAGATGGGGGTTGAGGGAGATGTGGGGGGGGTTGAGGTGAGGGTGGTGAGGGGGTAAAAGAGGGGTCGGTGGGTGAGGGGGTGAAAGGGGGGCGAGTGGGTGTGAGGGGGCGAGCCAGGGTGAGGGGTGAGAGGGGGAAGGGTGGTGAGGGGTTGAGGAGGACAGGGGGGCTGAGGGGGTGAAGGGGTGAGAGGGAGAAAGGGGGGTGGGTGGGTGGGTGAGGGGGTGAAAGGGAGGCGAGTGTGTGAGGGGGAGAGGCAGGGTGAGGGGTGAGAGGGGGAAGGGTGGTGAGGGAGGGAGAGGGGGCTCAGGGGGTGAGGGAGGAGGGGGTGAGTGGGTGAAAGGGAATTGGGGGGCGAAGGGATGAAATGGGGTGAGAGGGGGAGGGGGTGAGGCTGTGAGGGGGGTAAGGCCGGTGAGGGAGGGTGAGGGAGGCTGTGAGGGGGATGAGGTTGTGTGAGAGGGGTATGGGGGGGGGGTGAGGAGGGAGTCGGGGGGAGATGGGGAATGAGGGGGGTTAGGCAGAGTGGGGGGGGGGTGAGGCTGTGAGGGGGATGAGGTTGTGTGAGAGGGGTATGGGGGGGGGGGGGTGAGGAGGGAGTCGGGGGGAGATGGGGAATGAGGGCGGTTAGGCAGAGTGGGGGGGGAGGGGTTGAGGAGGAGGGTGTGATGGGTTGAGGAGGGGGTTTGCCGGGTTGAGGTGGAGGGTTGCGGGGTGTGGGCGGGGTGAGGGGGCGGGTGGGTGAAGTGAGGGGGCGGGTGCGGGGGGCGCACGGACCTGGGGCCGCCGGGCATCGGGGATCCAGCCGTCCAGCTTGCGACCTGACGTCTTCTCTCCCGCCCCGCCCAGCCTGCGCCGTGACGTCCACCGTCCACGACCACCTTGCGCCGTGACGTCTATCGGCCCCGCCCACCCTGCGCCGTGACGTCCGCCGGCCACGCCCACCCTGCGCCGTGACGTCCACTGGCCACGACCAAAGATCTTATAGCGGAGCATCCACGACCACCTTGCGCCGAAACGTCCAGCGGCCGCGACCACCTTGCGCCGTGACGTCCATCGGCCCCGCCCACCCTGCGCCGTGACGTCCGACGGCCACGCCCACCTTGCGCCGTGACGTCCATCGGCCCCGCCCACCCTGCGCCGTGACGTCCATCGGCCACGCCCACCCTGCGCCGTGACGTCCACCGGCCACGACCAAAGATCATATAGCGGAGCGATCCACGACCACCTTGCGCCGTGACGTCCATCGGCCGCGCCCACCCTGCGCCTTGACGTCCATCGGCCGCGCCCACCCTGCGCCGTGACGTCCGCCGGCCCCGCCCACCCTGCGCCGTGACGTCACCGCCAATCCGAGGCCGTTGCTTCAGGAAGAAGTGGCAAGATGGCGGTTTATTTTTAAATGTGAAGGCGGCCACCAACTGCCGGAGAGAAGCAACTGCGCGGCGTTTCAGCTCCAGGCCCTGGTTCACACTGAAGGTAAACAAACAAACAAACAAACAGCTGCTGCTCTCACTTTGTCATCGAGTGTTTTAGCAATCTTACAAAATGTTCAGATTTAAACAATCAAGCCTGTAATTTATCCCATCAGATGAACCAGTTTAATTTGACACCCAATTCATAGAAACATAGACATAGAAATTAGGTGCAGGAGTAGATGCCATTCGGCCCGTCGAGCCTGCACCATTCGCCATTCAATATGATCATGGTTCACTTTCATATCTTCAGTATTAAAAAAGTTATGGCCATTGTCATACTCGGAAATTAGCATCTTGTTCCCTATTTTACTTACAAAATGCTTAAGGGGGTGGACAGGCTAGATGCAGGAAGATTGTTCCCGATGTTGGGGAAGTCCAGTACAAGGAGTCACAGTTTAAGGATAAAGGGGGACATCCTTTAGGACCGAGATGAGAAAAACATTTTTCACACAGTGAGTGGTGAATGTGTGGAATTCTCTGCCACAGAAGGTAGTTGAGGCCACAGTTCATTGGCTATATTTAAGAGGGAGTTAGATGTGGCCCTTGTGGCTAAAGGGATCAGGGGGTATGGAGAGAAGGCAGGTACAGGATACTGAGTTGGATGTTCAGCCATGATCATATTGAATGGCGAATGGTGCAGGCTCGAAGGGCCGAATGGCCTCTACTCCTGCACTTATTGCACATGTTTCTATTGCTTTTCCATTGACTTAGCACAAAAGCTGTGACCAAGGACAGTCAAAAGCCCATAACTTTCTTAAAAATGAAGAGAACTGAATGACATTTTCAGTTATTATGGATTGAAAGATTCTGAATCAAATATGAAACAATCATACTTGGGTGACCTGAAATTAAAGCATATAATTAGTTAGTTACCAAATTGTAGATAATTACAAAATTGACCGTTGTGACGGAAATGTAATAAACACCCAGACTGGCTTGAAAATTCAAATATGTGACATTCTCAAGATCAGAACTTTATAATTATTGTAACGTTAAAACAAATAGTAAATACCCAACAAAAAAACTCATATTCATTAGTGTCATCAAATCACTTAAATTCATCTAAGTTCAATTACTAGATCTATACATCTATCCCATTCTTCAGTAAAAGATGAATGGGTGTTCAGTACAGGATGAATGGGATGAGATCAGTAAAAGATGAATGGGCAGATCAGTATATGATGAATGAGGGGGTCACTAAAAGATGAATGAGGAAGATCAGTATAGGATGAATGGGGAGATCAGTAAAAGATGAATGAGGGGATCAGTACAGGATGAATGAGGGGGATCAGTAAAAGATGAATGAGGGGATCAGTACAGGATGAATGAGGGATCAGTAAAAGATGAATGAGGGGATCAGTAAAAGATGAATGGAGAGATTAGTAAAAGATGAATGAGGGAGATCAGTAAAAGATGAATGAGGGGATCAGTATAGGATGAATGAGGGGATCAGTATAGGATGAACGAGGGGATCAGTATAGGATGAACGAGGGGATCAGTACAGGATGAATGGGGATCAGTATATGATGAATGAGGGGATCAGTAAAAGATGAATGGGGAGATCAGTAAAAGATGAATGAGGGGATCAGTATAGGATGAACGAGGGGATCAGTATAGGATGAATGAGGGGATCAGTACAGGGTGAATGAGGGGATCAGTATAGGATGAATGAGAGGAGATCAATAAAAGATGAATGAGGGGGATCAGTAAAAGATGAATGGGTAGATCAGTACAGGATGAATGAACGGATCAGTAAAAGATGAATGAGGGAGATCAGTATAGGATGAATGAGGGGATCAGTAAAAGATGAATGAGGAAGATCAGTATAGGATGAATGAGGGAGATCAGTATAGAATGAAAGAGGGGATCAGTACAGGATGAATCGGGATCAGTAAAATATGAATGAGGGGATCAGTAAAACATGAATGAGGGAGATCAGTATAGAATGAATAAGGGGATCAGTACAGGATGAATGAGGGGATCAGTAAAAGATGAATGGGGAGATCAGTAAAAGATGAATGAGGGGATCAGTAAAAGATGAATGAGGGGATCAGTACAGGATGAATGGGAAGTTGAGTATAGGATGAATGAGGGGGATCAGTAAAAGATGAATGGGTAGATCAGTACAGGATGAATGAGCGGATCAGTAAAAGATGAATGGGAGATCAGTAAAAGATGAATGGGGGATCAGTACAGGATGAATGAGGGGGATCAGTATAGGATGAATGAGGGGATCAGTAAAAGATGAATGGGGGTCAGTAAAAGATGAATGGGGGATCAGTACATCATGAAAGGGGATCAGTACAGGATGAATGAGGGGATCAGCATAGGATGAATGAGGGGATCAGTAAAAGATGAATAGGGGATCAGTGAAAGATGAATGGAGAGATCAGTACAGGATGAATGAGGGGATCTGCATAGGATGAATGAGGGGATCATTACAGGATGAATGAGGGGATCAGTACAGGATGAATGAGGGGACCAGTGCAAGATGAATGGAGGAGAAGTGCAGGATGGGTGGGAAGTGGGGTATGCACAGGATGAATTGGGGGAAGATGGATGGGGAGTGGCAGGAGAATTAATGCGAGGTGGATACGGAGATCAGCGCAGGATGAATAGATGGGGGCGGGTGATGGGGAGGGGAGCACAGGGGATGTCAGTGAGGACTGAATAGAGGCGGGAATGGGAATCAGAGTGGGATGGAGAGGAGGGGTCCCATATAACCATATAACAATTACAGCACGGAAACAGGCCATCTCGGCCCTTCTCGTCCGTGCCGAACACTTACTCTCACCTAGTCCCACCTACCTGCACTCAGACCATAACCCTCCATTCCTTTTCCATCCATATACCTATCCAATTTATTTTTAAATGATAAAATCGAACCTGCCTCCACCACTTCCACTGGAAGCTCATTCCACACAGCTGAGTAAAGAAGTTCCCCCTCATGTTACCCATAAACTTTTGTCCCTTAAATTCTGAAATCATGTCCTCTTGTTTGAAACTTCCCTTCATCTCAATGGAAAAAGCTTATCCACGTCAACTCTGTCTATCCCACTCATAATTTTAAAGACCTCTATCAAGTCCCCCCTTAACCTTCTGCGCTCCAAAGAATAAAGACCTATCTTGTTCAACCTTTCTCTGTAACGTAGTTGCTGAAACCCAGGCAACATTCTAGTAAATCTCCTCTGTACTCTCTCTATTTTGTTGACATCTTTCCTATAATTTGGCGACCAAAATTGTACCCCATACTCCAGAATTGGCCTCACCAATGCCTTGTACAATTTTAACATTACTTCCCAACTTCTATACTCAATGCTCTGATTTATAAAGGCCAGCACACCAAAAGCTTTCCTTACCACCCTATCTACATGAGATTCCACCTTCAAGGAACTATGCGCAGTTATTCCTAAATTCCTCTGTTCAACTGCATTCCTCAATTCGCTACCATTTGCCATGTACATCCCAGGATAAGAGCGGTGGAGGGGGATGTACAAGAGAAAGAGAGGGGACGAGGTGGGGAGGAAGGAAGGTCAGTGCTCCTCGGAACACATCGCCCCGTTGGCAGAGTGGCAGGCGGCAGGCAGCAGCCGCTATCAGGGCGGGCGGGCGGGGTGCGGGAGGGCGGGGTGCGGGAGGAGGAGGATTTGGAGCCGCTGTCGCGGCCGCTGCTGCCGCTGTGCAGGGCCCGTCATTCGCTCCGACCCTTCGTCACCACGCACCTAATATCTTTGCCCCGCAATACCGCCACTTCCGACACAAAACGTCACGTTCCTTTTCTCCAGAGATGCTGCCTGAGCCGCTGAGTTACTCCAGTTTTTTGTGTCTATCTTCGGAATGAACCAGTATTTGCAGTGCCAAGCTGGGCAAAATGACTCGGCTTTTAGGTTGCCCGGCGGTACTTTGGGTGGTCATTGGCACCCGGGCAACCGTTAATTTCGAGCCCTGCCCACACCGACCAACATGCGCCATCTACACTAGTCCCACCTGCCCACAGACCAACATGCCCCGTCTACACTAGTCCCACCTGTCCACAGACCAACATGCCCCATCTTCACTAGTTCCACCTGCCCAGAGTCCAACATGCCCTTTCTACACTAGCTCCACCTGCCCACAGACCAACATGCCCAATCTGCACTAGTCCCACCTGCCCACGCCGACCAACATGCCCCATCTACACTAGTCCCACCTGCCCATAGTCCAACATGCCCCTTCTACACTAGCTCACCTGCCCACAGTCCAACATGCCCCTTCTACACTAGCTCCACCTGCCCACAGACCAACATGCCCCATCTACATTAGTCCCACCTGCTGACACCCACCAACATGCCCCATCTACACTAGTCCCACCTGCCCACAGTCCAACATGCCCCTTCTACACTAGCTCCACCTGCCCACAGACCAACATGCCCCATCTACATTAGTCCCACCTGCTGACACCCACCAACATGCCCCATCTACACTAGTCCCACATGCCTGCACCCACACCGACCAACATGCCCCATCTACACTAGTCCCACCTGCCCACAGACCAACATGCCCCATCTACACGTCCCACCTGCCCATCCCGACCAACATGCCCCATCTACACTAGTCCCACCTGCTCACACCCACCAACATGCCCCATCTACACTAGTCCCACCTGCCCACCAGGACGAACATGCCACATCTACACTAGTCCCACCTCCCCACACCCACCAACAGCCCGATCTATACGTCCCACCTGCCCACATACCAACCGGCCCCATCTACACTAGTTCCACCTGCCCATAGTCCAACATGCCCCTTCTACACTAGCTCACCTGCCCACCCCGACCAACATGCCCCACCTACACTAGTCCCACCTGCCCACAGACCAACAAGCCCCATTTACACGAGTCCCACCTGTCCACCCCGACCAACATGCCTCGTCTACACTAGTCCAACCTGTCCACCCCGATCAACATGCCCCATCGACACTAGTCCCACCTGCCCACCTCGACCAACATGCCCCATCTACACAAGTCCCACCTGCCCACAGACCAACATGCCCCATCTACACGTCCCACCTGCCCACCCCGACCAACATGGCCCATCTACACTAGTCCTACCTGCCCACACCGACCAACATGCCCCTTCTACACTAGTCCCAAATGCCTGCACCCACATCAACCAACATGCCCCATCTACATCAATCCCACCTACCCACAGACCAACAGGACCCCTCTACACTAGTCCCACCTGCCCACACCGACAAACATGTCCCATCTACACTAGTCCCACCTCCCCACACCGACTAACATGCCCCATCTACACTAGTCCCACCTACCCACCTCGCCCAACATGCCCCATCTACACTAGTCCCACCTGCCCACAGACAAACTTCCCCATCTACACTAGTCCGACCTGCCCACCCCGACCAACATGCCCCTTATACACCAGACCCACCTGCCCACAGACCAACATGCCCCCATCTACACTTGTCCCACCTGCCGACATTGACCAATATGCCCCATCTACACTAGTCCCACCTGCCCACACCGACCAACAGGCCCCTTCTACACTAGTCCCACCTGCCCACAGGCCAACATGCCACATCTACACTAGTCCCAACTCCCCACACCGACTAACATGCCCCATCTACACTAGTCCGACCTCGACCAACATGCCCCATCTATTCTAGTCCCACCTTCCCACACTGACCAACATGCCCCAGCTACACTAGTCCCACCTGCCCACAGTCCAACATGCCCCATCTACACTAGTCCCACCTGTCCACCCCGACCAACATGCCCCAGCTACACTAGACCCACCTGCCCACCGCGACCAACGTGCCCCGTCTACACTAGTCCCACCTGCCCACCCTGACCAACATGCCGCATCCACACGTCCCACCTGCCCACCCTGACCAACATGCCCCATTTACACTAGTCCCACCTGTTCACAGACCAACATGCCCCATCTACTCTAGTCCCACCTGCCCACCTCAACCAACATGCCCCATCTACACTAGTACCACCTGCCCACCCCGACCAACATCCCCATCTACACTAATCCCACCTGCCCACACCGACCAACGTGCCCCATCTACACTAGGCCCAAATGCCTGCACCCACATCGACCAACATGCCCCATCTACACCAGTCCCACCTACCCACAGACCAACAGGACCCCTCTACACTAAAGTCACCTGCCCAGCCCGACCAAAGTTCCCCATCTACACTAGTACCACCTGCTCACAGACCAACATGCCCCATCTACACTAGTCCCACCTGCCCACACCAACAAACATGTCCCATCTACACTAGTCCCACCTGCCCACCCCGACCAACATGGCCTAACGACACTAGTTCCACCTGCCCACCCCGACCAACATGTCCCATCTACACCAGTCCCACCTGCCCACCCCAACCAATGTGCCCCGTCTACACTAGTCCCAACTGTCCACAGACCAACATGCCCCATATACACTAGTCCCACCTGCCCACCCCGACCAGCATGCCGCATCTACACTAGTCCTATCGGCCCACAGATCAACATGCCCCATCTACACTAGTCCCACCTGCCCACCCCGACCAACATGCCCCATCTACACTAGTCCCAACCTGCCCACCCCGACCAACATGCCCCATCTACACTAGTCCCACCTGCCCACAGACAAACTTCCCCATCTACACTAGTCCCACGTGCCCACCCCGACCAACATGCCCCATCTACACTAGTCCGACCTGCCCACCCCGACCAACATGCCCCCTATACACCAGTCCCACCTGCCCACAGACCAACATGCCCCATCTACACTTGTCCCAACTGCCGACATTGACCAATATGCCCCTTCTACACTAGTTCCACCTGCCCACAGACCAACATGCCCCATCTACACTAGTCCCACCCCACACCGACTAACATGCCCCATCTACACTAGTCCCACCTACCCACCTCGACCAACATGCCCCATCTACTCTAGTTCCACTTGCCTACCCTGACCAACATGCCCCATCTACAGTAGTCCCACCTGCCCTCAGACGAACATGCCCCATCTCCACTAGTCCCACCTGCCAACCCACACTAACATGCCCCATCTACACTAGACCCACCTACCCACCTCGACCAACATGCCCCCTCTACTCTAGTTCCACTTGCCTACCCTGACCAACATGCCCCATCTACACTAGTCCCACCTGCCCACAGACGAACATGCCCCATCTACACTGGTCCCACCTGCCCACAGTCCAACATGCCCCATCTACACTAGTCCCACCTGTCCACCCTGACCAACATGCCCCAGCTACACTAGACCCACCTGCCCACCGCGACCAACGTGCCCCATCTACACTAGTCCCACCCTGACCAACATGCCGCAACCACACGTCCCACCTGCCCACCTCGAACAACATGCCCCATCTACAATCGTACCAGCTGCCCACCCCGACCAACATGTCCCATCTACGCTAGTCCCACCTGCTCACCCCGACCAAAATGTCGCATCTACACTAGTCCCACCTGCCCACCCCAACCAACGTGCCCCAACTACACTAGTCCGAACTGCCCACAGACCAACATGCCCCATCTACACTATTCCCCCCTGCCCATCCCGACCAGCATGCCCAATCTACACTAGTCCCATCGGCCCACAGATCAACATGCCCCATCTACACTAGTACCACCTGCCCACCCCGACCAACATGCCCTATCTACACTAGTCCCACCTGCCCACACCTACCAACATGCCCCATCTACACCAGTCCCACCTGCCCACCCCGACCAACATGCCCCATCTCCACTAGTCCCTCCTGCCCACCCACACTAACATGCCCCATCTACACTCGTCCGACCTGCCCACACCTACCAACATGCCGCATCCACACTAGTCCCACCTGCCCAATCTGACAAACATTCCCCATTTACAATAGTCCCACCTGCCCACAGACCAACAAGCCCCATCTACAGTCACACCTGCCCACCGCGACCAACATGCCCTATCTACACTAGTCCCACCTGCCACCCCGACCAACATGCCTCATCTACACGTCCCACCTGCCCACAGACCAACATGCCCCATCTACACGTCCCACCTGCCCACCCCGACCAACATGCCCGATCTCCACTAGTCCCTCCTGCCCACCCACACTAACATGCACCATCTACACTAGTCCGACCTGCGCACACCGACCAACAAGCCCCATCTACACTAGTCCCACCTGTCCACCCCGACCAACGTGCCCCATCTACACTAGTCCCACCTGCCCACCCTGACCAACATGCCGCATCCACACTAGTCCCACCTGCCCAACCGGACCAACATTCCCCATTTACACTAGTTCCACCTACCCACAGACCAACAAGCCCCATCTACATAGTTACACCTGCCCACCGCGACCAACATGCCCTATCTACACTAGTCCCACCTGCCAACCCAGACCAACATGCCCCATCTACACTAGTCCCACCTGCCCACACCGACCAACATGCCTCATCTACACAAGTCCCACCTGCCCACCACGACCAACATGCCTCATCTACACAAGTCCCACCTGCCCACAGACCAACATGCCCCATCTACACGTCCCACCTGCCCACCCCGACCAACATGGCCCATCTACACTAATCCCACCTGCCCACCCCAACCAACATGCCCCATCTACACTAGTCCCACCTGACCACCCCGACCAACATGCCCCATCTCCACTAGTCCCTCCTGCCCACCCACACTAACATGCCCCATCTACACTAGTCCGACCTGCCCACACCGACCAACGTGCCCCATCTACACTAGTCACACCTGCCCACCGCGACCAACATGCCCCATCTACACTAGTCCCACCTGCCCACCCCGACCAACAGTCCCCATCTACACTAGTCCCACCTGCCCACAGACCAACATCCCCATCTACACTAGTCCCAAATGCCTGCCCCTCATCGACCAACATGTCTCATCTACACCAGTTCCACCTATCCACAGACCAACATGCCCCCTCTACACTAGTCCCACCTGCCCAGCCCGACCAAAGTGCCCCATCTACACTAGTACCACCTGCCCACAAACCAACATTCCCCATCTACACTAGTCCCCACCTGCCCACACCGAACAACATGCCCCATCTACACTAGTCCCACATGCCCGCACCCACACCGACCAACATGCCCCATCTACACTAGGCCCACCTGCCCACAGACCATGCCCCATCTACACAAGTCCCACTTACTGACCCCGACCAACATGCCCCCTATGCACCAGTCCCACCTGCCCACTGACCAACGTGCCCCAGCTACACTAGACCCACCTGCCCACCCCCACTAACATGCCCCATCTACACTAGTCCCACCTGCCCACACAGACCAACATTCCCCATCTACACTAGTCCCACA
>NW_022630114.1:43629-162628 GCF_010909765.2 Amblyraja radiata
CCTGCCGACATTGACCAATATGGCCCCAACTACACTAGTCCCACCTACGCACACCGACCAACAGGCCCCATCTACACTAGTCCCACCTGCCCACAGACCAACATGCCCATCTACACTAGTCCCACCTCCCCACAGATCAACATGCCCCATCTACACTAGTCCCACCTGGCCACCCCGACCAACATGCCCTATCTACATTAGTCACACCTGCCCACGCCGACCAACATGCCCCATCTACACTAGTCCCCACCTGCCCACAGACCAACATGTCTCATCTGCACTAGTCCCACCTGCCCACCCACACTAACATGCCCCATCTACACTAGTCCCACCTTCCCACAACGACCAACATGCCCCATCAACACTAGTCCCACCTGTCCACCCCGACCAACATGCCCCATCGACACTAGTCCCACATGTCCACCCCGACCAACGTGCCCCATCTACACTAGTCCCACCTGACCAACATGCCGCATCCACACTAGTCCCACCTGCCCACCCTGACCAACATGCCCCATTTACACTAGTTCCACCTGCCCACAGACCAACATGCCCCATCTACACTAGTCCCACCTGCCCACCCCGACCAACATGCCCCATCTGCACTAGACCCACCTGGCAACCCCCATTAACATGCCCCATCTACACTAGTACCACCTGCCCACCCCGACCAACATGCCCCATCTACACTAGTCGCACCTGCCCACCCCGAACAATGTGCCTCATCTACACTAGTCCCACCTGCCTACCCCCACTAACATGCCTCATCTACACTAGTCCCACCTGCCCCCACCGACCAACATGCCCCTTCTACTCTAGTCCCATCGGCCCACCCCGACCAACATGTCCCATCTACACCAGTCCCACCTGCCCACCCCGGCCAACATGTCCCATCTACACTTGTCCCATCTGCCCACCCCGACCAACATGCCCCATCTACACCAGTCCCACCTGCCCACCCCGACCAACATGTCCCAACTACACTAGTCCCGCCTGCCCACCCCGACCAACATGCCCCTATACACCAATCCCACCTGCCCACAGACCAACATGCCCCATCTACACTTGTTCCACCTGCTGACAATGACCAATATGTCCCATCTCCACTAGTCCCACCTGCCCACAGTCCAACATGCCCCATCTACACTAGTCCACCTGCCCACCCTGACCAACATGCCCCATTTACACTAGTCCCTCCTGCCCACAGACCAACATGTCCCATCGACACTAGTCCCACCTGCCCACCCCGACCAACATGCCCCAGATACACTAGTCCGACCAGGCAACCCCCACTAACATGCCCCATCTACACTAGTACCACCTGCCCACCTGCCCACCCCGGCCAACATGCCCCATCTACACTGGTCCCACCCGCCCACCCCGAACAACGTGCCCCATCTACACTAGTACCATCTGCCCACCCCCACTAACATGCCCCATCTACACTAGTCCCACCTGCCCACACTGACCAACACGCCCCATCTACACTAGACCCACCTGCCCACAGACCAACATCCCCATCTACGCTAGTCCCACCTGCCCACACCGACCAACATGCCCCATCTACACTAGTCCCACCTGCCCACAGACCATGCCCCATCTACACGTCCCACTTACCGACCCCGACCAACATGCCCCCTATACACCAGTTCAACCTGTCCACAGACCAACATGCCCCATCTACACTTGTCCCACCTGCCGAGATTGACCAATATGCCCCAACTACACTAGTCCCACCTACGCACACCGACCAACAGGCCCCAACTACACTAGTCCCACCTGCCCACAGACCAACATGCCCCATCTACACTAGTCCCACCTCCCCACACCGACTAACATGCCCCATCTACACTAGTCCCGCCTACCCACCTCAACCAACATGCCCCATCTACACTAGTACCACCTGCCTACCATGACCAACATGCCCCATCTACACTAGTCCCACCTGCCCACAGATCAACGTGACCCATCTACTCTAGTCCCATCTGCCCACCCCGACCAGCATGCTGCATCTACACTAGTCCCATCGACCCACAGACCAACATGCCCCATCTACACTAGTCCCACCTACCCACAGATCAACATGCCCCATCTACACTAGTCCCACCTGGCAACCCCCACTAACATGCCCCATCTACACTAGTACCACCTGCCCATCCCGACCAACATGCCCCATCTACACTAGTCCCACCTGCCCTCCCCCACTAACATGCCCCATCTACACTAGTACCACCTGCCCATCCCGACCAACATGCCCCATCTACATTTGTCCCACCTGCCGACATTGACCAATATGCCCAAACTACACTAGTCCCACCTGCCCACAGCCCAACATTTCCCATCAACACGATTCCCACCTCCCCACACCGACTAACATGCCCCATCTACACTAGTCCCACCTACCCATCTCGACCAACATGCCCCATCTACACTAGTCCCACCTGCCTTCCCTGACCAACATGCCTCATCTACACTAGTCCCACCTGCCCACAGACCAACATGCCCCATCTACACTAGTCCCACCTGTCCACCCCGCCCAACATACCCTATCTGCACTACTCACCTGCCCGCCCCGACCAACATGCTCCATCTACACTAGTCCCATCGGGCCACCCCCACTAACATGCCCCATCTACACTAGTCCCACCTGCCCACGGACCAACATGCCCAATCTACACTTGACCCACCTGCCCACACCGACCAACAGGCCCCATCTACACTAGTCCCACCTGCCCACAGACCAACATGCCCCATCTACACTAGTCCCACCTACCCACCTCGACCAACATGCCACATCTACACTAGTCCCACCTGCCTACCCTGACTAACATGCCCCATCTACACTAGTCCCTCCTGCCCACAGACCAACATGCCCCATCTACACTAGTACCACCTGCCCAACCCGACCAACATGGCCTATCTACACTAGTCACACCTGCCCACCCCGACCAACACGTCCCATCTACACTAGTCCCACCTGCCCACCCCAACCAACGTACCTCATCCACACTAGTGCCAACTGCCCACAGACCAACATGCCCCATTTACACTAGTCCCACCTGCCCACCCTGACCAACATGCCCCATTTACACTAGTCCCACCTGCCCACAGACCAACATGTCCCATCGACACTAGTCCCACCTGCCCACCCCGACCAACATGCCCCAGATACACTAGTCCGACCAGGCAACCCCCACTAACATGCCCCATCTACACTAGTACCAGCTGCCCACCCCGGCCAACATGCCCCATCTACACTGGTCCCACCCGCCCACCCCGAACAACGTGCCCCTACTACACTAGTCCCATCTGCCCACCCCCACTAACATGCCCCATCTACACTAGTCCCACCTGCCCACAGACCAACATCCCCATCTACGCTAGTCCCACCTGCCCACACCGACCAACATGCCCCATCTACACTAGTCCCACCTGCCCAGAGACCATGCCCCATCTACACGTTCCACTTACCGACCCCGACCAACATGCCCCCTATACACCAGTTCAACCTGCCCACAGACCAACATGCCCCATCTACACTTGTCCCACCTGCCGACATTGACCAATATGCCCCAACTACACTAGTCCCACCTACGCACACCGACCAACAGGCCCCATCTACACTAGTCCCACCTGCCCACAGACCAACATGCCCCATCTACACTAGTCCCACCTCCCCACAGATCAACATGCCCCATCTACACTAGTTCCACCTGGCCACCCCGACCAACATGCCCTATCTACATTAGTCACACCTGCCCACGCCGACCAACATGCCCCATCTACACTAGTCCCACCTGCCCACAGACCAACATGTCTCATCTGCACTAGTCCCACCTGCCCACCCACACTAACATGCCCCATCTACACTAGTCCCACCTTCCCACAACGACCAACATGCCCCATCAACACTAGTCCCACCTGTCCACCCCGACCAACATGCCCCATCGACACTAGTCCCACATGTCCACCCCGACCAACGTGCCCCATCTACACTAGTCCCACCTGACCAACATGCCGCATCCACACTAGTCCCACCTGCCCACCCTGACCAACATGCCCCATTTACACTAGTTCCACCTGCCCACAGACCAACATGCCCCATCTACACTAGTCCCACCTGCCCACCCCGACCAACATGCCCCATCTGCACTAGACCCACCTGGCAACCCCCATTAACATGCCCCATCTACACTAGTACCACCTGCCCACCCCGACCAACATGCCCCATCTACACTAGTCGCACCTGCCCACCCCGAACAATGTGCCTCATCTACACTAGTCCCACCTGCCCACCCCCACTAACATGCCTCATCTACACTAGTCCCACCTGCTCCCACCGACCAACATGCCCCATCTACACTAGTCCCATCGGCCCACCCCGACCAACATGTCCCATCTACACCAGTCCCACCTGCCCACCCCGGCCAACATGTCCCATCTACACTAGTCCCACCTGCCCACCCCGACCAACATGCCCCATCTACACCAGTCCCACCTGCCCACCCCGACCAACATGTCCCAACTACACCAGTCCCGCCTGCCCACCCCGACCAACATGCCCCCTATACACCAATCCCACCTGCCCACAGACCAACATGCCCCATCTACACTTGTTCCACCTGCTGACAATGACCAATATGTCCCATCTCCACTAGTCCCACCTGCCCACAGTCCAACATGCCCCATCTACACTAGTCCACCTGCCCACCCTGACCAACATGCCCCAGATACACTAGTCCGACCAGGCAACCCCCACTAACATGCCCCATCTACACTAGTACCACCTGCCCACCTGCCCACCCCGGCCAACATGCCCCATCTACACTGGTCCCACCCGCCCACCCCGAACAACGTGCCCCATCTACACTAGTACCATCTGCCCACCCCCACTAACATGCCCCATCTACACTAGTCCCACCTGCCCACACTGACCAACACGCCCCATCTACACTAGACCCACCTGCCCACAGACCAACATCCCCATCTACGCTAGTCCCACCTGCCCACACCGACCAACATGCCCCATCTACACTAGTCCCACCTGCCCACAGACCATGCCCCATCTACACGTCCCACTTACCGACCCCGACCAACATGCCCCCTATACACCAGTTCAACCTGTCCACAGACCAACATGCCCCATCTACACTTGTCCCACCTGCCGAGATTGACCAATATGCCCCAACTACACTAGTCCCACCTACGCACACCGACCAACAGGCCCCAACTACACTAGTCCCACCTGCCCACAGACCAACATACCCGATCTACACTAGTCCCACCTCCCCACACCGACTAACATGCCCCATCTACACTAGTCCCGCCTACCCACCTCAACCAACATGCCCCATCTACACTAGTACCACCTGCCTACCATGACCAACATGCCCCATCTACACTAGTCCCACCTGCCCACAGATCAACGTGGCCCATCTACTCTAGTCCCATCTGCCCACCCTGACCAGCATGCTGCATCTACACTAGTCCCATCGACCCACAGACCAACATGCCCCATCTACACTAGTCCCACCTACCCACAGATCAACATGCCCCATCTACACTAGTCCCACCTGGCAACCCCCACTAACATGCCCCATCTACACTAGTACCACCTGCCCATCCCGACCAACATGCCCCATCTACACTAGTCCCACCTGCCCACCCCCACTAACATGCCCCATCTACACTAGTACCACCTGCCCATCCCGACCAACATGCCCCATCTACATTTGTCCCACCTGCCGACATTGACCAATATGCCCAAACTACACTAGTCCCACCTGCCCACAGCCCAACATTTCCCATCAACACGATTCCCACCTCCCCACACCGACTAACATGCCCCATCTACACTAGTCCCACCTACCCATCTCGACCAACATGCCCCATCTACACTAGTCCCACCTGCCTTCCCTGACCAACATGCCTCATCTACACTAGTCCCACCTGCCCACAGACCAACATGCCCCATCTACACTAGTCCCACCTGTCCACCCCGCCCAACATGCCCTATCTGCACTACTCACCTGCCCGCCCCGACCAACATGCTCCATCTACACTAGTCCCATCGGGCCACCCCCACTAACATGCCCCATCTACACTAGTCCCACCTGCCCAGAGACCATGCCCCATCTACACGTCCCACTTACCGACCCCGACCAACATGCCCCCTATACACCAGTTCAACCTGCCCACAGACCAACATGCCCCATCTACACTTGTCCCACCTGCCGACATTGACCAATATGCCCCAACTACACTAGTCCCACCTACGCACACCGACCAACAGGCCCCATCTACACTAGTCCCACCTGCCCACAGACCAACATGCCCCATCTACACTAGTCCCACCTCCCCACAGATCAACATGCCCCATCTACACTAGTCCCACCTGGCCACCCCGACCAACATGCCCTATCTACATTAGTCACACCTGCCCACGCCGACCAACATGCCCCATCTACACTAGTCCCACCTGCCCACAGACCAACATGTCCCATCTGCACTAGTCCCACCTGCCCACCCACACTAACATGCCCCATCTACACTAGTCCCACCTTCCCACAACGACCAACATGCCCCATAAACACTAGTCCCACATGTCCACCCCGATCAACGTGCCCCATCTACACTAGTCCCACCTGCCCACCCTGACCAACATGCCGCATCCACACTAGTCCCACCTGCCCACCCTGACCAACATGCCCCATTTACAACAGTCCCACCTGCCCACAGACCAACATGCCCCATCTACACTAGTCCCACCTGCCCACCCCGACCAACATGCCCCATCTGCACTAGACCCACCTGGCAACCCCCATTAACATGCCCCATCTACACTAGTACCACCTGCCCACCCCGACCAACATGCCCCATCTACACTAGTCGCACCTGCCCACCCCGAACAATGTGCCTCATCTACACTAGTCCCACCTGCCCACCCCCACTAACATGCCCCATCCACACTAGTCCCACCTGCCCCCACCGACCAACATGCCCCATCTACACTAGTCCCATCGGCCCACCCCGACCAACATGTCCCATCTACACCAGTCCCACCTGCCCACCCCGGCCAACATGTCCCATCTACACTTGTCCCATCTGCCCACCCCGACCAACATGCCCCATCTACACCAGTCCCACCTGCCCACCCCGACCAACATGTCCCAACTACACTAGTCCCACCTGCCCACCCCGACCAACATGCCCCCTATACACCAATCCCACCTGCCCACAGACCAACATGCCCCATCTACACTTGTTCCACCTGCTGACATTGACCAATATGTCCCATCTCCACTAGTCCCACCTGCCCACAGTCCAACATGCCCCATCTACACTAGTCCACCTGCCCACCCTGACCAACATGCCCCATTTACACTAGTCCCACCTGCCCACCCCGACCAACATGCCCCAGATACACTAGTCCGACCAGGCAACCCCCACTAACATGCCCCATCTACACTAGTACCACCTGCCCACCTGCCCACCCCGGCCAACATGCCCCATCTACACTGGTCCCACCCGCCCACCCCGAACAACGTTCCCCATCTACACTAGTACCATCTGCCCACCCCCACTAACATGCCCCATCTACACTAGTCCCACCTGCCCACACTGACCAACACGCCCCATCTACACTAGACCCACCTGCCCACAGACCAACATCCCCATCTACGCTAGTCCCACCTGCCCACATCGACCAACATGCCCCATCTACACTAGTCCCACCTGCCCACAGACCATGCCCCATCTACACGTCCCACTTACCGACCCCGACCAACATGCCCCCTATACACCAGTTCAACCTGTCCACAGACCAACATGCCCCATCTACACTTGTCCCACCTGCCGAGATTGACCAATATGCCCCAACTACACTAGTCCCACCTACGCACACCGACCAACAGGCCCCAACTACACTAGTCCCACCTGCCCACAGACCAACATGCCCCATCTACACTAGTCCCACCTCCCCACACCGACTAACATGCCCCATCTACACTAGTCCCGCCTACCCACCTCAACCAACATGCCCCATCTACACTAGTACCACCTGCCTACCATGACCAACATGCCCCATCTACACTAGTCCCACCTGCCCACAGACCAACGTGGCCCATCTACTCTAGTCCCATCTGCCCACCGCGACCAGCATGCTGCATCTACACTAGTCCCATCGACCCACAGACCAACATGCCCCATCTACACTAGTCCCACCTACCCACAGATCAACATGCCCCATCTACACTAGTCCCACCTGGCAACCCCCACTAACATGCCCCATCTACACTAGTACCACCTGCCCATCCCGACCAACATGCCCCATCTACACTAGTCCCACCTGCCCACCCCCACTAACATGCCCCATCTACACTAGTACCACCTGCCCATCCCGACCAACATGCCCCATCTACACTTGTCCCACCTGCCGACATTGACAAATATGCCCAAACTACACTAGTCCCACCTGCCCACAGCCCAACATTTCCCATCAACACGAGTCCCACCTCCCCACACCGACTAACATGCCCCATCTACACTAGTCCCACCTACCCATCTCGACCAACATGCCCCATCTACACTAGTCCCACCTGCCTTCCCTGACCAACATGCCTCATCTACACTAGTCCCACCTGCCCACAGACCAACATGCCCCATCTACACTAGTCCCACCTGCCCACCCCGCCCAACATGCCCTATCTGCACTACTCACCTACCCGCCCCGACCAACATGCTCCTTCTACACTAGTCCCATCGGGCCACCCCCACTAACATGCCCCATCTACACTAGTCCCACCTGCCCAGAGACCATGCCCCATCTACACGTCCCACTTACCGACCCCGACCAACATGCCCCCTATACACCAGTTCAACCTGCCCACAGACCAACATGCCCCATCTACACTTGTCCCACCTGCCGACATTGACCAATATGCCCCAACTACACTAGTCCCACCTACGCACACCGACCAACAGGCCCCATCTACACTAGTCCCACATGCCCACAGACCAACATGCCCCATCTACACTAGTCCCACCTCCCCACAGATCAACATGCCCCATCTACACTAGTCCCACCTGGCCACCCCGACCAACATGCCCTATCTACATTAGTCACACCTGCCCACGCCGACCAACATGCCCCATCTACACTAGTCCCACCTGCCCACAGACCAACATGTCCCATCTGCACTAGTCCCACCTGCCCACCCACACTAACATGCCCCATCTACACTAGTCCCACCTTCCCACAACGACCAACATGCCCCATCAACACTAGTCCCACATGTCCACCCCGACCAACGTGCCCCATCTACACTAGTCCCACCTGCCCACCCTGACCAACATGCCGCATCCACACTAGTCCCACCTGCCCACCCTGACCAACATGCCCCATTTACACTAGTCCCACCTGCCCACAGACCAACATGCCCCATCTACACTAGTCCCACCTGCCCACCCCGACCAACATGCCCCATCTGCACTAGACCCACCTGGCAACCCCCATTAACATGCCCCATCTACACTAGTACCACCTGCCCACCCCGACCAACATGCCCCATCTACACTAGTCGCACCTGCCCACCCCGAACAATGTGCCTCATCTACACTAGTCCCACCTGCCCACCCGACCAACATGCCCCATCTACACTAGTCCCACCTGCCCACACCGACCAACATGCCCCATCTACACTAGTCCCATCGGCCCACCCCGACCAACATGTCCCATCTACACCAGTCCCACCTGCCCACCCCGGCCAACATGTCCCATCTACACTTGTCCCATCTGCCCACCCCGACCAACATGCCCCATCTACACCAGTCCCACCTGCCCACCCCCGACCAACATGTCCCAACTACACTAGTCCCACCTGCCCACCCCGACCAACATGCCCCCTATACACCAATCCCACCTGCCCACAGACCAACATGCCCCATCTACACTTGTTCCACCTGCTGACATTGACCAATATGTCCCATCTCCACCAGTCCCACTTGCCCACAGTCCAACATGCCCCATCTACACTAGTCCACCTGCCCACCCTGACCAACATGCCCCATTTACACTAGTCCCTCCTGCCCACAGACCAACATGTCCCATCGACACTAGTCCCACCTGCCCACCCCGACCAACATGCCCCAGATACACTAGTCCGACCAGGCAACCCCCACTAACATGCCCCATCTACACTAGTACCACCTGCCCACCTGCCCACCCCGGCCAACATGCCCCATCTACACTGGTCCCACCCGCCCACCCCGAACAACGTGCCCCATCTACACTAGTCCCACCTGCCCACCCCCACTAACATGCCCCATCTACACTAGTCCCACCTGCCCACACTGACCAACACGCCCCATCTACACTAGACCCACCTGCCCACAGACCAACATCCCCATCTACGCTAGTCCCACCTGCCCACACCGACCAACATGCCCCATCTACACCAGTCCCACCTGCCCACAGACCATGCCCCATCTACACGTCCCACTTACCGACCCCGACCAACATGCCCCCTATTCACCAGTTCAACCTGTCCACAGACCAACATGCCCCATCTACACTTGTCCCACCTGCCGAGATTGACCAATATGCCCCAACTACACTAGTCCCACCTACGCACACCAACCAACAGGCCCCAACTACACTAGTCCCACCTGCCCACAGACCAACATGCCCCATCTACACTAGTCCCACCTCCCCACCCCGACTAACATGCCCCACCTACACTAGTCCCGCCTACCCACCTCAACCAACATGCCCCATCTACACTAGTACCACCTGCCTACCATGACCAACATGCCCCATCTACACTAGTCCCACCTGCCCACAGACCAACGTGGCCCATCTACTCTAGTCCCATCTGCCCACCCCGACCAACATGCCCCATCTACACTAGTCCCACCTACCCACAGATCAACATGCCCCATCTACACTAGTCCCACCTGGCAACCCCCACTAACATGCCCCATCTACACTAGTACCACCTGCCCATCCCGACCAACATGCCCCATCTACACTAGTCCCACCTGCCCACCCCCACTAACATGCCCCATCTACACTTGTCCCACCTGCCGACGTTGACCAATATGCCCAAACTACACTAGTCCCACCTGCCCACAGCCCAACATTTCCCATCAACACGAGTCCCACCTCCCCACACCGACTAACATGCCCCATCTACACTAGTCCCACCTACCCATCTCGACCAACATGCCCCATCTACACTAGTCCCACCTGCCTTCCCTGACCAACATGCCTCATCTACACTAGTCCCACCTGCCCACAGACCAACATGCCCCATCTACACTAGTCCCACCTGCCCACCCTGCCCAACATGCCCTATCTGCACTACTCACCTGCCCGCCCCGACCAACATGCTCCATCTACACTAGTCCCATCGGGCCACCCCCACTAACATGCCCCATCTACACTAGTCCCACCTGCCCAGAGACCATGCCCCATCTACACGTCCCACTTACCGACCCCGACCAACATGCCCCCTATACACCAGTTCAACCTGCCCACAGACGAACATGCCCCATCTACACTTGTCCCACCTGCCGACATTGACCAATATGCCCCAACTACACTAGTCCCACTTACGCACACCGACCAACAGGCCCCATCTACACTAGTCCCACCTGCCCACAAACCAACATGCCCCATCTACACTAGTCCCACCTCCCCACAGATCAACATGCCCCATCTACACTAGTCCCACCTGGCCACCCCGACCAACATGCCCTATCTACATTAGTCACACCTGCCCACGCCGACCAACATGCCCCATCTACACTAGTCCCACCTGCCCACAGACCAACATGTCCCATCTGCACTAGTCCCACCTGCCCACCCACACTAACATGCCCCATCTACACTAGTCCCACCTTCCCACAACGACCAACATGCCCCATCAACACTAGTCCCACCTGTCCACCCCGACCAACATGCCCCATCGACACTAGTCCCACATGTCCACCCCGACCAACGTGCCCCATCTACACTAGTCCCACCTGCCCACCCTGACCAACATGCCGCATCCACACTAGTCCCACCTGCCCACCCTGACCAACATGCCCCATTTACACTAGTCCCACCTGCCCACAGACCAACATGCCCCATCTACACTAGTCCCACCTGCCCACCCCGACCAACATGCCCCATCTGCACTAGACCCACCTGGCAACCCCCATTAACATGCCCCATCTACACTAGTACCACCTGCCCACCCCGACCAACATGCCCCATCTACACTAGTCGCACCTGCCCACCCCGAACAATGTGCCTCATCTACACTAGTCCCACCTGCCCACCCCCACTAACATGCCCCATCCACACTAGTCCCACCTGCCCCCACCGACCAACATGCCCCATCTACACTAGTCCCATCGGCCCACCCCGACCAACATGCCCCATCTACACCAGTCCCACCTGCCCACCCCGACCAACATGTCCCATCTACACTTGTCCCATCTGCCCACCCCGACCAACATGCCCCATCTACACCAGTCCCACCTGCCCACCCCGACCAACATGTCCCAACTACACTAGTCCCACCTGCCCACCCCGACCAACATGCCCCATATACACCAATCCCACCTGCCCACAGACCAACATGCCCCATCTACACTTGTTCCACCTGCTGACATTGACCAATATGTCCCATCTCCACTAGTCCCACCTGCCCACAGTCCAACATGCCCCATCTACACTAGTCCACCTGCCCTCCCTGACCAACATGCCCCATTTACACTAGTCCCTCCTGCCCACAGACCAACATGTCCCATCGACACTAGTCCCACCTGCCCACCCCGACCAACATGCCCCAGATACACTAGTCCGACCAGGCAACCCCCACTAACATGCCCCATCTACACTAGTACCACCTGCCCACCTGCCCACCCCGGCCAACATGCCCCATCTACACTGGTCCCACCCGCCCACCCCGAACAACGTGCCCCATCTACACTAGTACCATCTGCCCACCCCCACTAACATGCCCCATCTACACTAGTCCCACCTGCCCACACTGACCAACACGCCCCATCTACACTAGACCCACCTGCCCACAGACCAACATCCCCATCTACGCTAGTCCCACCTGCCCACATCGACCAACATGCCCCATCTACACTAGTCCCACCTGCCCACAGACCATGCCCCATCTACACGTCCCACTTACCGACCCCGACCAACATGCCCCCTATACACCAGTTCAACCTGTCCACAGACCAACATGCCCCATCTACACTTGTCCCACCTGCCGAGATTGACCAATATGCCCCAACTACACTAGTCCCACCTACGCACACCGACCAACAGGCCCCAACTACACTAGTCCCACCTGCCCACAGACCAACATGCCCCATCTACACTAGTCCCACCTCCCCACACCGACTAACATGCCCCATCTACACTAGTCCCGCCTACCCACCTCAACCAACATGCCCCATCTACACTAGTACCACCTGCCTACCATGACCAACATGCCCCATCTACACTAGTCCCACCTGCCCACAGACCAACGTGGCCCATCTACTCTAGTCCCATCTGCCCAACCCGACCAGCATGCTGCATCTACACTAGTCCCATCGACCCACAGACCAACATGCCCCATCTACACTAGTCCCACCTACCCACAGATCAACATGCCCCATCTACACTAGTCCCACCTGGCAACCCCCACTAACATGCCCCATCTACACTAGTACCACCTGCCCATCCCGACCAACATGCCCCATCTACACTAGTCCCACCTGCCCACCCCCACTAACATGCCCCATCTACACTAGTACCACCTGCCCATCCCGACCAACATGCCCCATCTACACTTGTCCCACCTGCCGACATTGACCAATATGCCCAAACTACACTAGTCCCACCTGCCCACAGCCCAACATTTCCCATCAACACGAGTCCCACCTCCCCACACCGACTAACATGCCCCATCTACACTAGTCCCACCTGCCTTCCCTGACCAACATGCCTCATCTGCACTAGTCCCACCTGCCCACAGACCAACATGCCCCATCTACACTAGTCCCACCTGCCCACCCCGCCCAACATGCCCTATCTGCACTACTCACCTGCCCGCCCCGACCAACATGCTCCATCTACACTAGTCCCATCGGGCCACCCCCACTAACATGCCCCATCTACACTAGTCCCACCTGCCCAGAGACCATGCCCCATCTACACGTCCCACTTACCGACCCCGACCAACATGCCCCCTATACACCAGTTCAACCTGCCCACAGACCAACATGCCCCATCTACACTTGCCCCACCTGCCGACATTGACCAATATGCCCCAACTACACTAGTCCCCCCTACGCACACCGACCAACAGGCCCCATCTACACTAGTCCCACCTGCCCACAGACCAACATGCCCCATCTACACTAGTCCCACCTCCCCACAGATCAACATGCCCCATCTACACTAGTCCCACCTGGCCACCCCGACCAACATGCCCTATCTACATTAGTCACACCTGCCCACGCCGACCAACATGCCCCATCTACACTAGTCCCACCTGCCCACAGACCAACATGTCCCATCTGCACTAGTCCCACCTGCCCACCCACACTAACATGCCCCATCTACACTAGTCCCACCTTCCCACAACGACCAACATGCCCCATCAACACTAGTCCCACCTGTCCACCCCGACCAACATGCCCCATCGACACAAGTCCCACATGTCCACCCCGACCAACGTGCCCCATCTACACTAGTCCCACCTGCCCACCCTGACCAACATGCCGCATCCACACTAGTCCCACCTGCCCACCCTGACCAACATGCCCCATTTACACTAGTCCCACCTGCCCACAGACCAACATGCCCCATCTACACTAGTCCCACCTGCCCACCCCGACCAACATGCCCCATCTGCACTAGACCCACCTGGCAACCCCCATTAACATGCCCCATCTACACTAGTACCACCTGCCCACCCCGACCAACATGCCCCATCTACACTAGTCGCACCTGCCCACCCCGAACAATGTGCCTCATCTACACTAGTCCCACCTGCCCACCCCCACTAACATGCCCCATCTACACTAGTCCCACCTGCCCCCACCGACCAACATGCCCCATCTACACTAGTCCCATCGGCCCACCCCGACCAACATGTCCCATCTACACCAGTCCCACCTGCCCACCCCGGCCAACATGTCCCATCTACACTTGTCCCATCTGCCCACCCCGACCAACATGCCCCATCTACACCAGTCCCACCTGCCCACCCCGACCAACATGTCCCAACTACACTAGTCCCACCTGCCCACCCCGACCAACATGCCCCCTATACACCAATCCCACCTGCCCACAGACCAACATGCCCCATCTACACTTGTTCCACCTGCTGACATTGACCAATATGTCCCATCTCCACCAGTCCCACTTGCCCACAGTCCAACATGCCCCATCTACACTAGTCCACCTGCCCACCCTGACCAACATGCCCCATTTACACTAGTCCCTCCTGCCCACAGACCAACATGTCCCATCGACACTAGTCCCACCTGCCCACCCCGACCAACATGCCCCAGATACACTAGTCCGACCAGGCAACCCCCACTAACATGCCCCATCTACACTAGTACCACCTGCCCACCTGCCCACCCCGGCCAACATGCCCCATCTACACTGGTCCCACCCGCCCACCCCGAACAACGTGCCCCATCTACACTAGTACCATCTGCCCACCCCCACTAACATGCCCCATCTACACTAGTCCCACCTGCCCACACTGACCAACACGCCCCATCTACACTAGACCCACCTGCCCACAGACCAACATCCCCATCTACGCTAGTCCCACCTGCCCACACCGACCAACATGCCCCATCTACACCAGTCCCACCTGCCCACAGACCATGCCCCATCTACACGTCCCACTTACCGACCCCGACCAACATGCCCCCTATTCACCAGTTCAACCTGTCCACAGACCAACATGCCCCATCTACACTTGTCCCACCTGCCGAGATTGACCAATATGCCCCAACTACACCAGTCCCACCTACGCACACCAACCAACAGGCCCCAACTACACTAGTCCCACCTGCCCACAGACCAACATGCCCCATCTACACTAGTCCCACCTCCCCACACCGACTAACATGCCCCACCTACACTAGTCCCGCCTACCCACCTCAACCAACATGCCCCATCTACACTAGTACCACCTGCCTACCATGACCAACATGCCCCATCTACACTAGTCCCACCTGCCCACAGACCAACGTGGCCCATCTACTCTAGTCCCATCTGCCCACCCCGACCAGCATGCTGCATCTACACTAGTCCCATCGACCCACAGACCAACATGCCCCATCTACACTAGTCCCACCTACCCACAGATCAACATGCCCCATCTACACTAGTCCCACCTGGCAACCCCCACTAACATGCCCCATCTACACTAGTACCACCTGCCCATCCCGACCAACATGCCCCATCTACACTAGTCCCACCTGCCCACCCCCACTAACATGCCCCATCTACACTTGTCCCACCTGCCGACGTTGACCAATATGCCCAAACTACACTAGTCCCACCTGCCCACAGCCCAACATTTCCCATCAACACGAGTCCCACCTCCCCACACCGACTAACATGCCCCATCTACACTAGTCCCACCTACCCATCTCGACCAACATGCCCCATCTACACTAGTCCCACCTGCCTTCCCTGACCAACATGCCTCATCTACACTAGTCCCACCTGCCCACAGACCAACATGCCCCATCTACACTAGTCCCACCTGCCCACCCTGCCCAACATGCCCTATCTGCACTACTCACCTGCCTGCCCCGACCAACATGCTCCATCTACACTAGTCCCATCGGGCCACCCCCACTAACATGCCCCATCTACACTAGTCCCACCTGCCCAGAGACCATGCCCCATCTACACGTCCCACTTACCGACCCCGACCAACATGCCCCCTATACACCAGTTCAACCTGCCCACAGACCAACATGCCCCATCTACACTTGTCCCACCTGCCGACATTGACCAATATGCCCCAACTACACTAGTCCCACTTACGCACACCGACCAACAGGCCCCATCTACACTAGTCCCACCTGCCCACAGACCAACATGCCCCATCTACACTAGTCCCACCTCCCCACAGATCAACATGCCCCATCTACACTAGTCCCACCTGGCCACCCCGACCAACATGCCCTATCTACATTAGTCACACCTGCCCACGCCGACCAACATGCCCCATCTACACTAGTCCCACCTGCCCACAGACCAACATGTCCCATCTGCACTAGTCCCACCTGCCCACCCACACTAACATGCCCCATCTACACTAGTCCCACCTTCCCACAACGACCAACATGCCCCATCAACACTAGTCCCACCTGTCCACCCCGACCAACATGCCCCATTGACACTAGTCCCACATGTCCACCCCGACCAACGTGCCCCATCTACACCAGTCCCACCTGCCCACCCTGACCAACATGCCGCATCCACACTAGTCCCACCTGCCCACCCTGACCAACATGCCCCATTTACACTAGTCCCACCTGCCCACAGACCAACATGCCCCATCTACACTAGTCCCACCTGCCCACCCCGACCAACATGCCCCATCTGCACTAGTCCCACCTACCCACAGATCAACATGCCCCATCTACACTAGTCCCACCTGGCAACCCCCACTAACATGCCCCATCTACACTAGTACCACCTGCCCATCCCGACCAACATGCCCCATCTACACTAGTCCCACCTGCCCACCCCCACTAACATGCCCCATCTACACTTGTCCCACCTGCCGACATTGACCAATATGCTCAAACTACACTAGTCCCACCTGCCCACAGCCCAACATTTCCCATCAACACGAGTCCCACCTCCCCACACCGACTAACATGCCCCATCTACACTAGTCCCACCTACCCATCTCGACCAACATGCCCCATCTACACTAGTCCCACCTGCCTTCCCTGACCAACATGCCTCATCTACACTAGTCCCACCTGCCCACCCCCACTAACATGCCCCATCTACACTAGTCCCACCTGCCCCCACCGACCAACATGCCCCTTCTACACTAGTCCCATCGGCCCACCCCGACCAACATGTCCCATCTACACCAGTCCCACCTGCCCACCCCGACCAACATGTCCCATCTACACTTGTCCCATCTGCCCACCCCGACCAACATGCCCCATCTACACCAGTCCCACCTGCCCACCCCGACCAACATGTCCCATCTACACTAGTCCCACCTGCCCACCCCGACCAACATGCTCCCTATACACCAATCCCACCTGCCCACAGACCAACATGCCCCATCTACACGTGATCCACCTGCTGACATTGACCAATATGTCCCATCTCCACTAGTCCCACCTGCCCACAGTCCAACATGCCCCATCTACACTAGTCCCACCTGCCCACCCCGACCAACATGCCCCATCTACACTAGTACCACCTGCCCATCCCGACCAACATGCCCCATCTACACTTGTCCCACCTGCCGACATTGACCAATATGCCCAAACTACACTAGTCCCACCTGCCCACAGCCCAACATTTCCCATCAACACGAGTCCCACCTCCCCACACCGACTAACATGCCCCATCTACACTAGTCCCACCTACCCATCTCGACCAACATGCCCCAACTACACTAGTCCCACCTGCCTTCCCTGACCAACATGCCCCATCTACACTAGTCCCACCTGCCCACCCCGCCCAACATGCCCTATCTGCACTACTCACCTGCCCGCCCCGACCAACATGCTCCATCTACATTAGTCCCATCGGGCCACCCCCACTAACATGCCCCATCTACACTAGTCCCACCTGCCCACACCGACCAACATGCCCCATCTACACTAGTCTAACCTGCCCACACCGAACAACATGCCCCATCTACACTAGTCCCACCTGCCCACAGACCAACATGCCCCCATCTACACTTGTCCCACCTGCCCACCTCGAACAACATGCCCCATCTACACTAGTACCAGCTGCCCACCCCGACCAACATGGCCCATCTACGCGAGTCCCACCTGCTCACCCCGACCAAAATGTCGCATCTACACTAGTCCCACCTGCCCACCCCAACCAACGTGCCCCATCTACACTAGTCCGAACTGCCCACAGACCAACATGCCCCATCTACACTAGACCCCCCTGCCCACAGACCAACATCCCCATCTACGCTAGTCCCACCTGCCCACACCGACCAACATGCCCCATCTACACTAGTCCCACCTGCCCACAGACCATGCCCCATCTACACGTCCCACTTACCGACCCCGACCAACATGCCCCCTATACACCAGTTCAACCTGCCCACAGACCAACATGCCCCATCTACACTTGTCCCACCTGCCGACATTGACCAATATGCCCCAACTACACTAGTCCCACCTACGCACACCGACCAACAGGCCCCATCTACACTAGTCCCACCTGCCCACAGACCAACATGCCCCATCTACACTAGTCCAACCTCCCCACACCGACTAACATGGCCCATCTACACTAGTCCCACCTACCCACCTCAACCAACATGCCCCATCTACACTAGTACCAACTGCCTACCATGACCAACATGCCCCATCTACACTAGTCCCACCTGCCCACAGACCAACGTGGCCCATCTACGCTAGTCCCATCTGCCCACCCCGACCAGCATGCCGCATCTACACTAGTCCCATCGACCCACAGACCAACATGCCCCATCTACATTGGTACACTTGTCCTACACGCCGACATTGACCAATATGCCCCATCTACACTAGTCCCACCTGGCAACCCCCGCTAACATGCCCCATCTACACTAGTACCACCTGCCCATCCCAACCAACATGCCCCATCTACACTAGTCCCACCTGCCCACCCCCACTAACATGCCCCATCTACACTAGTACCACCTGTCCATCCCGACCAACATGCCCCATCTAAACTAGTCCCACCTGCCCACCCCCACTAACATGCCCCATCTACACTAGTACCACCTGTCCATCCCGACCAACATGCCCCATCTACACTAGTCCCACCTGCCCACCCCCACTAACATGCCCCATCTACACTAGTACCACCTGCCCATCCCGACCAACATGCCCCATCTACACTTGTCCCACCTGCCGACATTGACCAATATGCCCCAACTACACTAGTCCCACCTGCCCACAGCCCAACATTTCCCATCAACACGAGTCCCACCTCCCCACACCGACTAACATGCCCCATCTACACTAGTCCCACCTACCCATCACGACCAACATGCCCCATCTACACTAGTGCCACCTGCCTTCCCTGACCAACATGCCTCATCAACACGTCCCACCTGCCCACAGACCAACATGCCTCATCTACACCAGTCACACCTCCCCACACCGACTAACATGCCCCATCTACACTAGTCCCACCTCCCCACACCGACTAACATGCCCCATCTACACTAGTCCCACCTACCCATCTCGACCAACATGCCCCATCTACACTAGTCCCACCTGCCTTCCCTGACCAACATGCCTCATCTACACTAGTCCCACCTGCCCACCCCCACTAACATGCCCCATCTACACTAGTCCCACCTGCCCCCACCGACCAACATGCCCCTTCTACACTAGTCCCATCGGCCCACCCCGACCAACATGTCCCATCTACACCAGTCCCACCTGCCCACCCCGACCAACATGTCCCATCTACACTTGTCCCATCTGCCCACCCCGACCAACATGCCCCATCTACACCAGTCCCACCTGCCCACCCCGACCAACATGTCCCATCTACACTAGTCCCACCTGCCCACCCCGACCAACATGCCCCCTATACACCAATCCCACCTGCCCACAGACCAACATGCCCCATCTACACGTGATCCACCTGCTGACATTGACCAATATGTCCCATCTCCACTAGTCCCACCTGCCCACAGTCCAACATGCCCCATCTACACTAGTCCCACCTGCCCACCCCCACTAACATGCCCCATCTACACTAGTACCACCTGCCCATCCCGACCAACATGCCCCATCTACACTTGTCCCACCTGCCGACATTGACCAATATGCCCAAACTACACTAGTCCCACCTGCCCACAGCCCAACATTTCCCATCAACACGAGTCCCACCTCCCCACACCGACTAACATGCCCCATCTACACTAGTCCCACCTACCCATCTCGACCAACATGCCCCATCTACACTAGTCCCACCTGCCTTCCCTGACCAACATGCCCCATCTACACTAGTCCCACCTGCCCACCCCGCCCAACATGCCCTATCTGCACTACTCACCTGCCCGCCCCGACCAACATGCTCCATCTACATTAGTCCCATCGGGCCACCCCCACTAACATGCCCCATCTACACTAGTCCCACCTGCCCACACCGACCAACATGCCCCATCTACACTAGTCTAACCTGCCCACACCGAACAACATGCCCCATCTACACTAGTCCCACCTGCCCACAGACCAACATGCCCCCATCTACACTTGTCCCACCTGCCCACCTCGAACAACATGCCCCATCTACACTAGTACCAGCTGCCCACCCCGACCAACATGGCCCATCTACGCGAGTCCCACCTGCTCACCCCGACCAAAATGTCGCATCTACACTAGTCCCACCTGCCCACCCCAACCAACGTGCCCCATCTACACTAGTCCGAACTGCCCACAGACCAACATGCCCCATCTACACTAGACCCCCCTGCCCACAGACCAACATCCCCATCTACGCTAGTCCCACCTGCCCACACCGACCAACATGCCCCATCTACACTAGTCCCACCTGCCCACAGACCATGCCCCATCTACACGTCCCACTTACCGACCCCAACCAACATGCCCCCTATACACCAGTTCAACCTGCCCACAGACCAACATGCCCCATCTACACTTGTCCCACCTGCCGACATTGACCAATATGCCCCAAGTACACTAGTCCCACCTACGCACACCGACCAACAGGCCCCATCTACACTTGTCCCACCTGCCCACAGACCAACATGCCCCATCTACACTAGTCCAACCTCCCCACACCGACTAACATGGCCCATCTACACTAGTCCCACCTACCCACCTCAACCAACATGCCCCATCTACACTAGTACCACCTGCCTACCATGACCAACATGCCCCATCTACACTAGTCCCACCTGCCCACAGACCAACGTGGCCCATCTACGCTAGTCCCATCTGCCCACCCCGACCAGCATGCCGCATCTACACTAGTCCCATCGACCCACAGACCAACATGCCCCATCTACATTGGTACACTTGTCCTACACGCCGACATTGACCAATATGCCCCATCTACACTAGTCCCACCTGGCAACCCCCACTAACATGCCCCATCTACACTAGTACCACCTGCCCATCCCGACCAACATGCCCCATCTACACTAGTCCCACCTGCCCACCCCCACTAACATGCCCCATCTACACTAGTACCACCTGTCCATCCCGACCAACATGCCCCATCTAAACTAGTCCCACCTGCCCACCCCCACTAACATGCCCCATCTACACTAGTACCACCTGTCCATCCCGACCAACATGCCCCATCTACACTAGTCCCACCTGCCCACCCCCACTAACATGCCCCATCTACACTAGTACCACCTGCCCATCCCGACCAACATGCCCCATCTACACTTGTCCCACCTGCCGACATTGACCAATATGCCCCAACTACACTAGTCCCACCTGCCCACAGCCCAACATTTCCCATCAACACGAGTCCCACCTCCCCACACCGACTAACATGCCCCATCTACACTAGTCCCACCTACCCATCACGACCAACATGCCCCATCTACACTAGTGCCACCTGCCTTCCCTGACCAACATGCCTCATCAACACGTCCCACCTGCCCACAGACCAACATGCCTCATCTACACTAGTCACACCTCCCCACACCGACTAACATGCCCCATCTACACTAGTCCCACCTCCCCACACCGACTAACATGCCCCATCTACACTAGTCCCGCCTACCCACCTCAACCAACATGCCCCATCTACACTAGTACCACCTGCCTACCATGACCAACATGCCCCATCTACACTAGTCCCACCTGCCCACAGACCAACGTGGCCCATCTACGCTAGTCCCATCTGCCCACCCCGACCAGCATGCCGCATCTACACTAGTCCCATCGACCCACAGACCAACATGCCCCATCTACATTGGTACACTTGTCCCACCTGCCGACATTGACCAATATGCCCCATCTACACTAGTCCCACCTGGCCACCCCCACTAACATGCCCCATCTACACTAGTACCACCTGCCCATCCCGACCAACATGCCCCATCTACACTACTCCCACCTGCCCACCCCCACTAACATGCCCCATCTACACTAGTACCACCTGCCCATCCCGACCAACATGCCCCATCTACACTAGTCCCACCTGCCCACCCCCACTTACATGCCCTATCTACACTAGTACCACCTGCCCATCCCGACCAACATGCCCCATCTACACTTGTCCCACCTGCCGACATTGACCTATATGCCCCAACTACACTAGTCCCACCTGCCCACAGCCCAACGGTTCCCATCAACACGAGTCCCACCTCCCCACACCGACTAACATGCCCCATCTACACTAGTACCACCTGCCCATCCCGACCAACATGCCCCATCTACAATAGTCCCACCTGCCCACCCCCACTTACATGCCCCATCTACACTAGTACCACCTACCCATCTCGACCAACATGCCCCATCTACACTAGTCCCACCTGCCTTCCCTGACCAACATGCCTCATCTACACTAGTCTCACCTGCCCACAGACCAACATGCCCCATCTACACTAGTCCCACCTGCCCACCCCGCCCAACATGCCCTATCTGCACTACTCACCTGCCCGCCTCGACCAACATGCTCCATCTACACTAGTCCCATCGGGCCACCCCACTAACATGCCCCATCTACACTAGTCCAACCTGCCCACAGACCAACGTCCCCATCTACACTAGTCCCACGTGCCCACAGACCAACATCCCCATCTACACTAGTGCCACCTGCCCACACCGACCAACATGCCCCATCTACACTATTCTCACCTGCCCACCCCGACCAACATGCCCCATCTATACTAGTCCCACCTGCCCACCCCCACTAACATGCCCCATCTACACTAGTTCCACCTGCCCACCTCGAACAACATGCCCCATCTACACTAGTACCAGCTGCCCACCCAGACCAACATGGCCCATCTACGCTAGTCCCACCTGCTCACCCCGACCAAAATGTCGCATCTACACTAGTCCAACCTGCCCACCCCAACCAACGTGCCCCATCTACACTAGTCCGAACTGCCCACAGACCAACATGCCCCATCTCCACTAGTCCCACCTGCCCACCCACACTAACATGCCCCAACTACACTAGTTCCACCTGCCCACCCCCACTAACATGCCCCATCTACACTAGTACCACCTGCCCACACCGATCAACATGCCCCATCTACAGTAGTCCCACCTGCCCACCCACACTAACATGCCTCATCTACACTAGTCCCACCTGTCCACACCGACCAACATGCCCCATCTACACTAGTCCCACCTGCCCACAGACCAACATGCCCCTTCTACACTAGTCCCACCTGTCCACCCCGACCAACATGCCCCATCTACACTGGTCCCACCTGCACACCGCGACCAACGTGCCCCTTCTACACTAGTCCCACCTGCCCACCCTGACCAACATGCCCATTTACACTAGTCCCACCTGCCCACCACGACCAACATGCCCCTTCTACACTAGTCCCACGTGCCCACCCCGACCAGCATGCCCCATCTACACTAGTCCCATCGGCCCACAGATCAACATGCCCCAACTACATTAGTCCCACCTGCCCACCCCGACCAACATGCCTCATCTACAGTAGTCCCACCTGCCCACAGGCGAACATGCCCCATCCTCACTTGTCCCACCTGCCCACTGCGACCAACGTGCCCCATCTACACTAGTCCCACCTGCCCACGCCGACCAACATGCCCCATCTACACTAATCCTGGCATTCCCCACTAACATGCCCCATATACACAAGTACCACCTGCCCACCCCGACCAATGTTACCCAACTACACGAGCCCCACCTGCCCACTGACCAACATGCCCCATCTACACTAGTCCCACCTGCCCATACCCACCAGCATGCCCCATCTACACTAGTCCCACCTGCCCACAACGACCAACATGCCCCATCTACACAAGTCCCACCTGCCCACAGATCAACATGCCCCATCTACACTAGTCCAACCTGCCCACCCCGACCAACATGCCCTATCTACACTAGTCCCACCTGCCCACCCCGACCAACATGCCTTATCTACACTAGGCCCACCTGTCCACAGACCAACTTGCCCCATCTACACTAGTCCCACCTGCCCACAGACCAACATGCCCCTTCCTCACTAGTCCCACCTGCCCACCGCGACCAACATGCCCCATCTACACTAGTCCAAACTGCAAACCCGACCAACATGCCTCATCTACACTAGTTCCACCTGCCCACAGACCAACTTGCCCCATCTACACTAGTCCCACCCGCCCACAGACCAACATGCCCCATCTATACTAGTCCGAACTGCCCACCCCGACCAACATGCCCCATAGACACTAGTCCCACTTAGCCACACCAACCAACATGCCCCATCTACACTAGTCCCACCTGCCCACACCAACCAACATGCCCCATCTACACTAGTCCCACGTACCCACAGACCGACATGCCTCTTTCTACACTAGTCCCACCTGCCCACGTGACCAACGTGCCCCTACTACACTAGTCCCAACTGACCAACATGCCCCATCTACACTAGTCCCACCTGCGCACCCTGACCAACATGCCCCATCTACACTAATCCCACCTGGCAATCCCCACTAACATGCCCCATATACACAAGTACCACCTGCCCACCCCGACCAACATGCCCCATCTACACTTGTCCCACCTGCCCACCCCGACCAATGTTACCCAACTACACGAGCCCCACCTGCCCACTGACCAACATGCCCCATCTACACTAGTCCCACCTGCCCATACCCACCAGCATGCCCCATCTACACTAGTCCCACCTGCCCACAGATCAACATGCCCCATCTACGCTAGTCAAACCTGCCCACCCCGACCAACATGCCCTATCTACACTAGTCCCACCTGCCCACCCCGACCAACATGCCTTATCTACACTAGGCCCACCTGCCCACAGACCAACTTGCCCCATCTACACTAGTCCCACCCGCCCACAGACCAACATGCCCCATCTATACTAGTCCAAACTGCCCACCCCGACCAACATGCCCCATAGACACTAGTCCCACTTAGCCACACCAACCAACATGCCCCATCTACACTAGTCCCAGCTGCCCACAGACCAACATGCCCCATCTACACTAGTCCCAGCTGTCCACCCCGACCCACATGCCCCATCTACACTTGTCCCACCTGCCCACCGTGACCAACATGCCCCATCTACACTAGTCCCATCTGCCCACAGACCAACATGCCCCTTCTACACTAGTCCCACCTGTCCACCCTGACCAACATGCCCCTTCTACACTAGTCCCACCTGACCAACATGCCCCATCTACACTAGTCCCACCTGCCCACCCCGACCAACATGCCCCATCTACACTAGTCCCACCTGCCCACAACGACCAACATTCCCCATCTACACTAGTCCCACCTGCCCACAACGACCAACATTCCCCATCTACACTAGTCCCACCTGCCCACAGATCAACATGCCCCATCTACACTGGTCCAACCTGCCCACCCCGACCAACGTGCCTTATCTTCACTAGTCCCACCTGCCCACAGACCAACTTGCCTCATCTACACTAGTCCCACCTGCCCACAGACCAACTTGCCCCATCTACACTAGCCCCACCTGCCCACAACGACCAACATTCCCCATCTACACTAGTCCCACCTGCCCACAGATCAACATGCCCCATCTACACTGGTCCAACCTGCCCACCCCGACCAACATGCCTTATCTTCACTAGTCCCACCTGCCCACAGACCAACATGCCCCTTCCTCACTAGTCCCACCTGCCCACCGCGACCAACATGCCCCATCTACACTAGTCCGACCTGCCCACCCCGACCAACATGCCCCATAGACACTAGTCCCACTTAGCCACACCAACCAACATGCCCCATCGACACTAGTCCCACCTGCCCACAGACCAGCATGCCCCATCTACACTAGTCACACCTGTCCACCCGATCCACATGCCCCATCTACACTAGTCCCACCTGCCCACAGACCAACTTGCCCCATCTACACTAGTCCCATCTGCCCACAGACCAACATGCCCCATCTACACTAGTCCCACCTGCCCACCCTGACCAACATGCCCCATCTACACTAGTCCCACCTGCCCACGCCGACCAACATGCCCCATCTACACTAGTCCCACCTGGCAATCGCCACTAACATGCCCCATATACACAAGTACCACCTGCCCACCCCGACCAACATGACCCATCAACACTTGTCCCACCTGCCCACCCCGACCAACGTTACCCATCTACACTAGCCCCACCTGCCCACTGACCAACATGCCCCATCTACACTAGTCCCACCTGCCCATACCCACCAGCATGCCCCATCTACTCTAGTCCCACCTGCCCACAACGACCAACATGCCCCATCTACACAAGTCCCACCTGCCCCAGATCAACATGCCCATCTACACTAGTCCAACCTGCCCACCCCGACCAACATGCCTTATCTACACTAGTCCCACCTGCCCACAGACCAACTTGCCCCATCTACACTAGTCCAACCTGCCCACCCCAACCAACATGCCCCATCTACAATAGTCTCACCTGCCCACAGACCAACATGTCCCATATACACTTGTCCCACCTGCCCACCATGACCAACATGCCCCATCTACACTAGTCCAAACCTGCCCAAGCAGTACAACATGCCCCATCTACACTAATCCCACCTGCCCCATCTACACTAGCCCCACCTGCCCACCCCGACCAACATGCCCCATATACACTAGTTCCACTTACCCACACCAACCAACATATAACCATATAACAATTACAGCATGGAAACAGGCCATCTCGGCCCTTCAATTCAGTGCCGAACAACATTTTTCCCTTAGTCCCACCTGCCTGCACTCATACCATAACCCTCCATTCCCTTCTCATCCATATGCCTATCCAATTTATTTTTAAATGATACCAACGAACCTGCCGCCACCACTTCCACTGGAAGCTCATTCCACACCGTTACCACTCTCTGAGTAAAGAAGTTCCCCCTCATGTTACCCCTAAACTTCTGTCCCTTAATTCTGAAGTCATGTCCTCTTGTTTGAATCTTCCCTTTTCTCAAAGGGAAAAGCTGATCCACATCAACTCTGTCTATCCCTCTCATCATTTTAAAGACCTCTATCATGTCCCCCCTTAACCTTCTGCGCTCCAGAGAATAAAGACCTAACTTATTCAACCTTTCTCTGTAACTTAGTTGCTGAAACCCAGGCAACATTCTAGTAAATCTCCTCTGTACTCTCTCTATTTTGTTGACATCCTTCCTATAATTGGGCGACCAAAATTGTGCACCATACTCCAGATTTGGCCTCACCAATGCCTTGTACAATTTTAACATTACATCCCAGCTTCTATACTCAATGCTCTGATTTATAAAGGCTAGCATACCAAAAGCTTTCTTTACCACCCTATCTATATGAGATTCCACCTTCAAGGATCTATGCACGGTTATTCCCAGATCCCTCTGTTCAACTGTATTCTTCAATTCCCTACCATTTACCATGTACTTCCTATTTTGATTTGTCCTGCCAAGGTGTAGCACCTCACATTTATCAGCATTAAACTCCATCTGCCATCTTTCAGCCCATTCTTCCAAATGGCCTAAATCACTCTGTAGACTTTGGAAATCCTCTTCATTATCCAGAACACCCCCTATCTTGGTATCATCTGCATACTTACTAATCCAATTTACCACACCTTCATCCAGATCATTGATGTACATGACAAACAACAAAGGACCCAACACAGATCCCTGAGGCACCCCACTAGTCACTTGCCTCCAACCCGACAAACAGCCATCCACCATTACCCTCTGGCGTCTCCCATTCAGCCACTGTTGAATCCATCTTGCTACTCCTGCATTTATACCCAACAGTTGAACCTTCTTAACCAACCTTCCATGAGGAACCTTGTCAAAGGCCTTACTAAAGTCCATATAGACAACATCCACTGCTTTACCCTCGTCAATTTCCCTAGTAACCTCTTCAAATAATTCAAGAAGATTAGTCAAACATGACCTTCCAGGCACAAATCCATGCTGACTGTTCCTAATCAGACCCTGTTTATCCAGATGCTTATATATATTATCTCTAAGTATCTTTTCCATTAATTTGCCCACCACTGAAGTCAAACTAACAGGCCTATAATTGCTAGGTTTACTCTTAGAACCCTTTTAAAACAATGGAACAACATGCGCAGTACGCCAATCCTCGGGGACTATTCCTGTTTCTAATGACATTTGAAATATTTCTGTCATAGCCCCGGCTATTTCTACACTAACTTCCCTCAATGTCCTAGGGAATATTCTGTCAGGATCTGGAGACTTATCCACTTTTATATTTTTCAAAAGTGTCAGTACTTCTTTTACTTTGAAATTCATAGTATCCATAGCTACTCTACTCGTTTCCCTTACCTCACATAATTCAATATCCTTCTCCTTGGTGAATACCGAAGAAAAGAAATTGTTCAATATCTCCCCCATCTCTTTTGGCTCTGCAGATAGCTGTCCACTCCGTCTCTCCAATGGACCAATTTTATCCCTCGTTATCCTTTTTCTATTAATATAGCTGTAGAAACCCTTTGGATTTACTTTCACCTTACTTGCCAAAGCAACCTCATGTCTTCTTTTAGCTTTTATAATTTCTTTCTTAAGATTCTTTTTACATTCCTTATACTCCACAAGCACCTCATTTACTTCATGCTGCCTATAATTATTGTAGATCTCCCTCTTTGTCCGAACAAGATGTCCAATTTCCCTTGAAAACCAGGGCTCTTTCCACTTTTTACTGTTTCCTTTCAACCGAACAGGAACATAAAGATTCTGTACTCTTAAAATTTCCCCTTTAAATGTCCTCCATTTCTCTTCTACATTCTTCCCATAAAACAAAATGTCCCAGTTCACTCCTTTTAAATCATTTCGCATCTCATCAAAGTTAGCCTTTCTCCAATCAAAAATCTCAACCCTAGGTCCAGTTCTGACCCTCTCCATAATTATATTGAAACTAATGGTATTGTGATCACTGGACCCGAAGTGCTCCCCAACGCATACCTCCGCCACCTGTCCTGTCTCATTTCCTAACAGGAGGTCCAACACTGCCACTCCTCTAGTAGGTACCTCTATGTATTGCTGCAAAAAACTATCCTGCACACATTTTACAAACTCCAAACCATCCAGCCCATTTACCGAATGTGTTTCCCAGTCTATGTGTGGAAAGTTGAAATCTCCCACAATCACTACTTTGTGCTTACTACTAATATCTGCTATCTCCTTACATATTTGCTCTTCCAATTCCCGATCCCCATTTGGCGGTCTATAATACACCCCTATAAGTGTTGCTACCCCTTTCCCACTTCTCAGTTCCACCCAAATAGCCTCCCTAGATGAGCCCTCCAATCTATCCTGCCAAAGCACTGCTGTAATATCTTCCCTGACTAGTAATGCAACACCTCCACCTCTTGCCCCTCCAATTCTATCACACCTGAAGCAACGAAATCCTGGAATATTTAGTTTCCAATCACAGCCCTTCTGCAACCATGTTTCACTGATCGCCACAACATCATACTTCCAGGTGTCAATCCAGACTCTAAACTCATCCACCTTTCTTACAATGCTCCTAGCATTAAAATATGCACATTTAAGAAACCCCCCGCCTCTTATTCTCTGTTTATTTCCTTTTTTTCTTTCTCCTCTTGTGCCCGAGTGCTTCCCTTTTCTGCTTCCTGCCTCCCATTCTGTCTACTAGCTTTCTCTATTTGAGTCCCTCGCCCCAACATGCCCCATCTGCACTTGTCCCTCCTGCCCACAGACCAACATGCCCCATCTACACTAGTCCCACCTGTCCACCCCGACCAACATGGCCCATCTACATTAGTACCACCTGCCCACAGACCAACATGCCCCATCTACATGTCCCACCTGCCCACCCCGACCAACATGCCCCATCTACACGTCCCACCTGCCCACCCCGACCAACATGCCCCAACTACACTAGTCCCACCTTCCCACACCGACCAACATGCCCCATCTACACTAGTCCCACCTGCCCACCCCGAACAACATGCCCCATCTACACGTCCCACCTGCCCACAATCCAATATGCCCCATCTACACTAGCCCCACCTGTCCACAACTCAACATGCCCCATCTACACAAGGCCCACCTGCCCACATCCACCAACATGCCCCATCTACACGTCCCACATGCCCGCACCCACACCGACGAACATGCCCCATCTACACTAGTCCCACCTGCCCACAGACCAACATGCCCCATCTACACGTCCCACTTACCGATCCCGATTAAGATGCCCCATCTACACTAGTCCCACCTGACCACACCGACCAACATGCCCCATCAATTAGCCCCACTTGCCCACACCGACCAACATGCCCCATCTACACTCGTCCCACATGCCCACACCCACCAACATGCCCACACTGACGAACGTGCCCCATCAACACTAATCCCAGCTGCTCACAGCCCAACATGCCCCAACTACACTAGTGCCACCTGCCCACCCGACCAACATTCCCCATCTACACGAGTCTTACCTGCCCACAGTCCAACATCCCCATCTACACTAGGCCCAGCTGCCCACAGACCAACATGCGCCATCTGCACTAGTCCCACCCGTCCACAGACCAACATGCCCCAGCTACACTAGTCCCTCAGGTTCCTATAAAATTAAGATCATCCCTCATTCTCCTGCGCTCCAAGGAATAAAGGCCTAGCCTGCCACAATCTTAACATGGTTCTGTGAAGGGAAGATCTTGCCTGATGGATCTGCTGGTGTTCGTGGAGGAAGTAAATAGCAGGAAAGATAAAGCGAGTCAGTAAATGTTGTTTATCTAGATTTTCAGAAAGCCTTTGATAATGAGCCACACGTGAGGCTGCTAAGGAAGAACGACCACGGTATCAAAGGGCAGATACTAGCATGGATATGGATATAAAGAATGGATCAACAGGGCTTGTATTCACTGGAATTTAGGATGAGAGGGGATCTTATAGAAACATCAGGGCTCTAAATTAACGGTTGCCCGGGTGCCAATAGCCACCTAACGTCCCGTCAGCAACCTAAAAGTCGTGTCATTTTGCCCGGCTTGGCAAGCAACCGGGACATCTGCCGTTTAACTCCGAGCGGCCCCCCCTCTCTATTTCTCTCTCCGTCACTCCTTGCACATGCGCACAACCATGGCCAGCACATCATCGGCCGCCCTACACTTGCGCACTGCCACGACAACTGGTTGGTGCCGGGCACTTTCTCCCTCCCTTTGCATAGTGGGAGTTCTGGCCGCCATTGCTGTCCGGTCACCACCTCGCCCTGACCGCTGAAAATTAACACAAAATCACTCCCTGCAGCTAGATAAACTCCCTGGAGTAACTCTTGCTTCTTGGTTTCCCGGTCGTCCAAAAATATTCTAAATGGAATTTAAACTGGAGGAGGTGGAGGGTCCATCACCAAACTGCAAACTCTGAACAATAACAGCCTATTGCACTTTATCTGTTTATTTATTGTGTATATATATGGACTATGGTACATATACACACTGAACTTTTATCTCCTGTTCTGTATTATGTTTACATATAGAAACATAGAAAATAGGTGCAGGAGTAGGCCATTCGACCCTTCGAGCCTGCACCGCCATTCAATATGATCATGGCTGATCATCCAACTCAGTATCCTGTACCTGCCTTCTCTCCATACCCCCTGATCCCTTTAGCCACAAGGGCCACATCTAACTTCCTCTTAAATATAGCCAATGAACAGGCCTCAACTACCTTCTGCCGGAGAGAATTCCAGAGATTCACCACTCTCTGTGTGAAAAATGTTTCCTCATCTCGGTCCTAAAAGATTTCCCCCTTATCCTTAAACTGTGACCCCTTGTTCTGGACTTCCCCAACATCGGGAACAATCTTCCTGCATGTTGTGCTGTAGCAAGCAAGAATTTCATTGTCCTATCTGGGACACATGACAATAAATCTTTTGACTCTTGCCTTGAACTTAAGGAGAAAAGGATTCTTGGGGGAAAAAAGAGCTACCTTAAATTTAGTTGCGTCTGGCTGGATAACTATAGTAGGGTGAATCCATGCTTTAATTGTGCGGGGGAACTCCATGGAGCAGCCAGCATCTCTGGATAGAAGAAATTGGGTGACATTTTGGGTAGAGACCCTTATTTAGACTCCCTCTGCTTTTAGTGTTTTTAGTTTAAAGATACAGCATGGAAACAGGCCCTTCTGCCCACCGCGTCCATGCCGACCACCATTAACCCATACACTAGTTCTATCCCACACATTAGCGACGTAAGTCAAGAGTGTTTTATTCTCTCACGTCCCAGTTAGAACAATGAAATGCTTTCTTGCAGCAGCACAACAGAGTATGTAACATAGTACTCTGTAAACAATAGGTACACAAAAATGCTGGAGAATCTCAGCGGGTGCAGCAGCATCAGCAGCAGAAGGAGATAGGCAACGTTTTGGGCTGAAACCCTTCTTCAGACTGATAGAGGGTGGGGAGAGGCGGGGAGAAGAAAGGAAAAAGGAGGAGGAACAGCCCGAGGGCTGAGGTAGGAAGGGGAGGAGACAGCAAGGGTTAACAGAATTGTGAGAATTCAATGTTCATGCCACCAGGATGCAGACACCACAAGCGGAATATGAGGTGCTGTTCCTCCAATTTCCGGTGTTGCTCACTCTGGCCATGGAGGAGGCCCAGGACAGAGAGGTCGGATACGGAATGGGAGGGGGAGTTGAAGTGCTGAGCCACCGGGAGGTCAGGTTGGTTAGTGTGGACCGAGCGGAGGTGTTCGGCGAAACGATCGCCAAGCTTATGCTTGGTCTCACCGATATAGATCAGCTGACATCTAGAGCAGCGGATGCAATAGATGAGGTTGGAGGAGGTGCAGGTGAACCTCTGTCGCACCTGGAATCACTGCTTGGGTCCTTGAATGGAGTCGAGGGGGGAGGTAAAACGACAAGTGTAGCATGTCTTGTGGTTGCAAGGAAAAGTGCCCGGGGAAGGGGTGGTGCGGGAGGGAAGGGAAGAATTGACAAGGGAGTTGCGGAGGGAGCGGTCTTTGCGGAAGGCAGACAAGGAGGGAGATGGGACGATGTGGCGAGTGGTGGGGTCACGTTGGAGGTGGCGAAACTGACGGAGGATTACTTGTTGTATGTGCCGGCTAGTGGGGTGAAAGGTGTGGACCAGGGGAACTCTGCCCTTGTTGCGACTTGATGGGGAGAGAGCACTTTTCTCTGTAAACAATGTTATAAACGAGGGAACAAAATAATGTATATTTATATATGAATATATAACTAAATAAATATATGTGTGTGTGTGTATAATATATACACACACACACACACACAATTTCCCTCTTGGGATTAATAAAGCTATATTGTATAGTATCATCTGTGTAGGAAGGAACTGCAGATGCTGGTTTAAACTGAAGATAGACACAAAAAGCTGGAGTAACTCAACAGGTCAGACAGAATCTCTGGACAAAAGGAAAATTTTACGTTTTGGGTTGGGTCTGAAAAAGGTTCCTGCACACCTTTGCAATGTGGAAGGAAACAAGAGCACCCGGAGAAAACCCATGCGATCAAAGGGAAAAGGAGCATTTCCATACAGACAGCACCCATATTCAGGATCAATTCCGGTTCTCTGGCACTTTTAGGCAGCAACTTTATGGCCAATGTGCTGTCCCATAGTCTTGAACTGAATTAAAACATACAGTAGCTGTAAAGGGGGACATAGCGTCACTTGGAGATTTAAGACTAAAAATTGATAGTTTCTTTATTTTAGTAACCAAAGTTATCAACGTATAATATTTTGTGTGTTGGAATACAAAATATAGTGGCACAGCTGGTAGACCTGCTGCCTTACACGCCAGAGATCTGTGTTCGATCCTGTGCTCGGGCACAGTCTGTGTTGAATTTTCACATTCTCCCTGCAAGCGTGTGGGTTTCGTCCCACATTCCAAAGATTCATTGGCTTTGTAGGTTAACTTGTGTCTGTAAAATTACCCCTAATGTGTATGGAGTGGGTGAGGAAAGTGGGATAACAGAACTTTTGTGAATGGGTAGGCAAAAATGCTGGAGAAACTCAGCGGGTGAGGCAGCATCTATGGAGCAAAGGAATAGGCAACGTTTCGTGTCGAGACCCTTCTTCAGTCTGATGTCGGAGGGGGCGGGAAAAATAAAGGAAGAAGCGGAGACAGTAGGCTGTGGGAAAGCTGGGAAGGGGAGGGGAAGGAGCGAGAAAGCAAGGACTACCTGAAATTGGTGAAGCCAATGTAAACTGCCCAAGCGAAATATGAGGTGCTGTTCCTCCAATTTGCAGTGGGCCTCCCACTGACCATGGAGGAGGCCCAGGACAGAAAGGTTGGATTCGGAATGGGAGGGGAAATTGAACTGCTGAGCCACCGGGAGATCAGGTTGGTTATTTCGAACTGAGTGGATGTGTTGTGAGAAGCGATCTCCAAGCCTGCGCATGGTCTAACCGTGGTTGATCATACGCTGAATAATCCAACCACATTTTTGTTTGGAAGCGGAAAGAAATAATAGAAATTGTATTAATTGTAGTGTGTAAAAAGAGTTGAGATACTGTATTATAATTTTGCTGCATGTTATTGTGGTATATATCATGTCTTGATTGGTGAATATGTTTAGTTTGACTTTATTTGAAGCAGAAATAATATGTGAAGCAGAATAATATGCTTCATTGAGCACAATTCCGACTGGTAACTACGCATTTCGTCCGAGCACATTAACGCACGCGTCATGCAAGCCATCTTAAATGACCACCTAAGCTGTCATTTGGCAACCTAAAAAGCTGCCAAGGTTGCCTGGCTGACAACAGAGAAAAAAAGTTAAGTCGGAGCCCTGACATATACAATTCTTGGAAGATTGGACAGGCTGGAGGCAGGAAATATGTTCCCGATGTTGGGAACTAGGGGTCACAGTTTAAGAATTAGGGTCAGCCATTTCGGTCTGAGTTGAGGAGAAACTTTTCCACCCAGAGCGTTGTGAGTCTGTGGAATTCTCTGCCACAGAAGGCAGTGGAGGCCAATTCACTGGATGTTTTCAAGAGAGAGTTAGATTTGGCTCTTGGGGCAAATGGAATCAAAGGATATTTTTGTGTACAGAGGAGATTTACTAGAATGTTGCCTGGGTTTCAGCAACTAAGTTACATAGAAAGGTTGAACAAGTTAGGGCTTTATTCTTTGGAGCGCAGAAGGTTAAGGGGGGACTTGATAGAGGTCTTTAAAATGATGAGAGGGATAGACAGAGTTGACGTGGATAAGCTTTTCCCACTGAGAGTAGGGAAGATTCAAACAAGGGGACATGACTTGAGAATTAAGGGACAGAAGTTTAGGGGTAACATGAGGGGGAACTTCTTTACTCAGAGAGTGGTGGCTGTGTGGAATGAGCTTCCAGTGAAGGTGGTGGAGGCAGGTTCGTTTTTATCATTTGAAAATAAATTGGATAGTTATATGGACGGGAAAGGAATGGAGGGTTATGGTGTGAGCGCAGGTATATGGGACTAGGGGAGAATACGTGTTCGGCACGGACTAGAAGGGTCGAGATGGCCTGTTTCCATGCTGTAATTGTTATATGGTTATATGATATGGGGAGAAAGCAGGAATGCGGTACTGATTCTGGATGATCAGCCATGATCATGTTGAATGGCAGTGCTTGCTCGAAGGGTCGAATGGCCTGCTGCTACACCTGTTTTCTATGTTTCTATGATAGCAGGTTGGCTGGACGGCAGAAGGCAAAGAGTGGCAATAAAGGGAGCTTTCTCAGCTTGGCTGCCAGAGACTAGCATAGATCCGCAGGGCTCTGTGCTGGGGCCGCTACTTTACACGTTGTGTATTAATGATTTGGACGAGGAGGTTAAAGGCTTTGTAGTCAAGTTTGCAGATAAAACATAGACAATAGGTAGAGGGGCAGGTATTGTAGAGAAAGCAGGGGAATCTGCAGAATGACTTGGACAGGTTAGGAGAGTGGACAGAAAAGTGGCAGATGGAATATTGTGTCGCATATTGTGGAGTCACGCATTTTGGTAATAGGAATAAAGGCGTAGATTCTTTACTAAATGGGGGGTGAATCCAGAAATCGGAGGTGTAAACGGACTCGGGAGCTGGTGCAGGATTCCCAAAAAGTTAATCTGCAAGTCAAATAGGTAGTAAGGAAGGCAAATTCAATGCTTGCATTTATTTATTTACAGAGGGCGTGTATACATAGAAACATAGAAAATAGGTGCAGGAGTAGGCCATTCGCCCCTTCGAGCCTGCACCACCATTCAATATGATCATGGCTGATCATCAAACTCAGTATCCTGTACCTGCCTTCTCTCCATACCCCCTGATCCATTTAGCCACAAGGGCCACATCTAACTCCCTCTTAAATACAGCCAATGAACTGGCCTCAGCTACCCTCTGTGGCAGAGAATTCCAGAGATTCACCACTCTCTGTGTGAAAAAATGTTTTTCTCATCTCAGTCCTAAAAGATTTCCCCCTGATCCTTAAACTGTGACCCGTGTTCTGGACTTCCCCAACATCGGGAACAATCTTCCTGCACCTAGCCTGTCCAAGCCCTTAAGAATTTTGTAAGTTTCTATAAGATCCCCCCTCAATCTTTTAAATTCTAGCGAGTACAAGCCGAGTCTATCCAGTCTTTCTTCAGACAAACACAGGGGTGTAATGCAGAAGCTCAAAAAGGCGCTGGTCCAGCCGCATCTGGAATATTGTGAGCAGTTTTGGTCCCCGTGTCTGATGAAGGATGTGTCAGCTCTGGAGAGGGCCCAGAGGAGGTTTACAAGAACGATCCCACCAGGGTCAGTCCCAGTCTTGTGTCCGCTCCTCCTCCCCCACCCTCTCACAGCACGACCCCCACCCCTTCGTCCCCCACTGAATCCTCCAACTCTTCACCCCCGGGTCCCAACGAGGGGTTCAGGTCATCTGTCCAATTACCCTGTGGGGGGGTGGAGTGGGGAAAGAGGTCAGTAATCACCCCTTACACCCCCTCTCCCCGTCTCTGTAACCCCCTCCCCTCCGGCCCCTACACCCCCTTATAAGAGAGGGGAGGGCAGAAGAATCATTTTTTAAGCCTTGTAGAAAAAAATCAGTAAAATTGTTTAAATAAAGAAGTATTCTCTGAACTTAATTTAAGGGTGTTAGACAATAGACAATAGGTGCAGGAGTAGGCCATTTGGCCCTTCGAGCCAGTACCGCCATTCAATGTGATCATGGCTGATCATCCCCAATCAGTACCCCGTTCCTGCCTTCTCCCCATATCCCCTGACTCCGCTATCTTTAAGAGCCCTATCTAGCTCTCTCACAAAAGCATCCAGAGAACCTGCCTCCACCGCACTCTGAGGCAGGGAATTCCACAGACTCACAACTCTCTGTGAGAAAAAGTGTTTCCTCGTCTCCAATCTAATTGGCTTACCCTTTATTCTTAAACTGTCGCCTCTGGTTCTGGACTCCCCCAACATCGGGAACATGTTTCCTGCCTCTAACGTGTTCAAACCCTTAACAATCTTAGGCAGACAAAAGTGTTGGAGAAACTTCGGAGGGAAGAGAACTTCAAAGTATGCATACCTTGAAGAGATTTCGCAGTGGTTCGGAGGGAGGAGGAGAACTTCTTCAAAGTTCGGAGGGAGGACAATCTTATATGTTTCAATAAGACATCCTCTCATCCTTCTATACTCCAGAGTGTACAAGCCCAGCCGCTCCATTCTCTCAGCATATGACAGTCCTGCCATCCCGGGAATTAACCTTGTGAACCTACGCTGCACTTCTTCAATAGCAAGAATGTCCTTCCTCAAATTAGGGGACCACAACTGAACACAATACTCCAGGTGTGGTCTCACTAGGGCCCTGTACAACTGCAGAAGGACCTCTTTGCTCCTATACTCAACTCCTCTTGTTATAAAGGCCAACATGCCATTCGCTTTCTTCATTGCCTGCTGTACCTGCGTGTTTACTTTCATAGGCTGATGAACAAGGACCCCCAGATCTCGTACTTCCCCTTTTCCCAACTTGACGCCATTTAGATAGTAATCTGCTTTCCTGTTTTTGATACCAAAGTGAGAGAGAAAACTTGGAATTATAGACCAGTTAGCCTGACATCGGTGGTGGGGAAGATAGAAACATAGAAACATAGAAAATAGGTGCAGGGGTAGGCCATTCGGCCCTTCGAGCCTGTACCGCCATTCAATATGATCATGGCTGATCATCCAACTCAGTATCCTGTACCTGCCTTCTCTCCATACCCCCTGATCCCTTTAGCCACAAGGGCCACATCTAACTCCCTCTTAAATATAGCCAATGACTGGCCTCAACTACCTTCTGTGGCAGAGAATTCAAGAGATTCACCACTCTCTGTGTGAAAAATGTTTTCCTCATCTCGATCCTAAAAGATTTCCCCCTTATCCTTAAACTGTGACCCCTTGTTCTGGATTTCCCCAACATCGGGAACAATCTTCCTGCATCTAGCCTGTCCAACCCCTTAAGAATTTTGTACGTAATTTTGCTGGATTCAATCATAAACGATGAAATAGCGGCACATTTGGATAGCAGTAACAGGATCAGTCCAAGTCAGCATGGATCTACACGGAAATCATGCTTGACTAGTCTTCTTGAATTTGTTGAGGATGTAACTAGGAAAATCGATAAGAGAGAGCCAGTAGATGTAGTGTACCTGGACTTTCAGAAAGTATTTGATAAGGCCCACATAGGAAATTAGTGGGCAAAATTAGGGCACATGGTATTGGGGGCAGGGCGCTGAGATGGATAGAAAATTGGTTGGCGGACAGGAAAGAAAGAGTAGGAATTAACGGGTCCCTTTCAGAATGGCAGGCAGTGACCAGTGGGGTACTGTAAGGCTCGGTGCTGGGACCGCAGCTATTTACAATATATTAATGATTTAGATGAAGGGATTACAAGTAACATTAGCAAATTTGCAGATGACACAAAGCTGGGTGGCAGTATGAACTGTGAGGAGGATGCTATGAGAATGCAGAGTGACTTGGACAGGTTGGGTGAGTGGGCAGATGCATGGAAGATGCAGTTTAATGTGGATAAATGTGAGGTTATCCACTTTGGTAGTAAAAACAGGAAGGAAGGTCGTATCTAAATGGTGTCAAGTTGCGAAAAGGGGAAGTACAACGGGATCTGGGGGTCTATGTTCATCAGTCAATGAAATTAAGCATGCAGTACAGCAGGCAGTGAAGAACGCAAATTGCATGTTGGCCTTCATAACAAGAGGAGTTGAGTATAGGAGCAAAGAGGTCCTTCTGCGGTTGTACAGGGCCGTAGTGAGACCACACCTGGAGTATTATTTGCAGTTTTGGTCTCCAAATTTGAGGAAGGACGTTCTTGCTATTGAGCGTAGGTTTACAAGGTTAATTCCTGGGATGGCGGGACTGTCATATGCTGAGAGAATGGTGCAGCTGGGCTTGTATACTCTGGAATTTAGAAGGATGAGAGGGCATGTTATTGGAACATAAGATTAATAAGGGTTTGGACACGCTAGAGGCAGGAAACATGTTCCTAATGTTGGGGGAGCCCAGAACCAGGGGCCACAGTTTAAGAATAAGGGGTAAGCCATTTAGAACGCAGATGAGGAAACACTTTATCATACAGAGAGTTGTGAATCTGTGGAATTCTCTGCTTCAGAGGGCGGTGGAGAGCTGCAGGATGCTTCCTCCTTCCCCACCGGCCCCCGACAGTCCCACCTGAAGCAGTGCCCTCCCCTGGCTGCAGGACGCTCCCCCCCACCAGCCCCCGCCTGATGCCACCCACTCCCCCGGCTGCAGAACGCAACAAGAGACGCAACAAGAATGGACTGAATAAATCTCCTCTTTAAAGTTTAAATTGTTGTTATATGTTATGAGTTATTCACATTTTAAGCTTTAATAAATCCCTTTTCCACTTGCCGTGCCCGTCAGCTGCACCTGCGTAGTAATACCTGCGTGTTCTATGTCACAATGGGAATCCAATGGGAGGGAATGGCTGCGCCGCCCAAGAGCCGCTAAGAATGGATGGGGGGGGAGGGTTTGAGGGGGAAAGGAATGAGTTCGTAGGGGAGGGGACAATGGCCAAATTCAAGCAGTTTCATTCCACTTCTAGCAGGGTCCAAGGCCACCAAATTCAAATGCAGCTTCATACCATTTCATGCAGAGTGAAACCACCATAAAACCACACAAAACACCAAACTCACAGTTCAGTAGACATTTAGTGTGTTCAGTTGATTCACAGCTCAGACAGTCATGACCTCTCCCTCCCCCATCATGCAGAGACTGAGCCACACCCACACTTCTGGGTTTTATAACCCCTCCCACCGGAAAAGGTGTGGCTTTCAGGGCGTCATTGACAGGAGAGAGATTCTCAACACTTTTTAAACACTAATAACATTTTTATTTTTCATTGATGGGAAGAATTCTCTGCACCTGGGGGACTGAGTAAGATGGTCAAAAATCACAGCCGTAAGTGGTAGCGTTTTATCTAAAATCAATATACAGTGCAAACAGGAAGTAAGTGCATTTGCAGTAGTGCCTTTTAACTTCAAGCCACCATTTGCAGTAAGTAGTGCCTTTCAAATTCTAGCCAAAGCACCCAATCCACTATTTGCAGTAAGTAGTGCCTTTCAACTTCATGCCACCTTTTGCAGTAGTGCCTTTCAACTTCAAGCCAAAGCACCCAAGCCACCATTTGCAGTAAGAAGTGCCTTTCAACTTCAAGCCAAATCACCCGCCACCATTTGCAGTAAGTAGTGCCTTTCAACTTCAAGCAAAGCACCCAAGCCACTATTTGCAGTAAGTAGTGCCTTTCAACTTCAAACAAAGCACCCAAGCCACCTTTTGCAGTAAGTAGTGCCTTTCAACCTCAATCCAAAGCACCCAAGCCACCATGTGCAGTAAGTAGTGCCTAACAACTTCAAGCAAAACACCCAAGCCACCATTTGCAGTAAGTGGTGCCTTTCAACTTCAAGCCAAAGCACCCAAACAACCATTTGCAGGCAGTGCCTTTTTACTTCAAACAAACCATATTATCATTTTCAAACCACATTAAGGGTACTCACAGTTGTGTAGACATTTGTTCAGTGTTATTCAAAGCTCAGAGAGACGTGACCCTTGGCTTCATCCATCTTGCAGAGACTGAGTGAGGCACACCACTTCCTGGTTTTATAGTCCCTCCCCCTCCCTCCAGCAGGGGCAGCAGAGAGAATAGTGAATTTAAAAAAAACATTAATATCTCTCTGATTTGTCATCGATGGGAAAAAATTTCTGCACCCGTAAGGCGGAGGGGGGCTCTGAGCGAGGTGGCCAAAAATGACGGCCATAGGTGGCGGCGTTCTGCCGGAAATCGCAGCACAGTGGGCCAAAAGAGGTCAGAGATTTAGTAATATATATAGATATATATATAGAGAGAGAGTGGGAGAGACAGAGAGAGAGAGACACACAGAGAGGGAGACATAGAGAGAAAGAGAGACAGATAGATAGAGACACACACAGAGAAAGATAGAGAGACAGAGAGGGAGAAACAGAGAGAGAGGGAGAGGCAGAAAGAGATAGAGACAGTGAGAGAGAGAGAGAGAGAGACAGACAGACAGAGAGAGTGAGACAGACAGAGAGTGCTGGAGTAACTCAGTGGGTCAGGCAGCATCTGTGGAGAGAATGAATGGGTGACATTTTGGGTCGAGACCCTTTGGTTTAGTTTAGTTTAGAGATGCAGCACGGAAACAGGTCTTTCGGCCTGCGGAATCCGTGCCGACCAGCGATCACCCCGTACACTAGCACTATCCTACGCACATTAGGGACAATTTAACAATTTTGCGGAGGTCGATTAATCTACAACCCTGAACGTCTTTGAAATGTTGGAGGAACCGGAGCACCAGGAGTAAAAACCCATGCAGGTCAAGGGGAGAACGTACAACTCCACAGAGACGGCACCCGTAGTCAGGATCGACCCCGAATCTCTGGCAGTGAGGCAGCAGCTGTACCGCTGCACCACTGTGCCGCACAGAATTATATAACGGTTTCCTCCGCCATAAACGCACCCAATATGTGCTAGTAATGTCCTGTTTCCCAGCTTGTTGACCCTCTGTGTTCCCCTCCTGCAGGGTTTAGGAGCTATTGCTGTGGACGGAAAGACGGGGACATGAGCGGCCAAAGTGCCAGTGAGCCCCCCCCCCCCCCCCCCCCCATCTGCTCGGTGTACGGGCTGAGCTTCGATGGAGGACCACCTGACGGGGCACAACAAGAAGCGTTATGAGTGCGACGTGTGTGGCAAGCTGGAGATCCACCGGCGGGTGCACACAGGAGAACGCCCCTTCAACTGCTCGAAGTGCGGCAAGAACTTCACCCGCAACGGACCACTGCCGCAACACAACCGCGTGCACTCCGGCGAGAGGCCCTTCACCTGCTCCGACTGCGGCAAGAACTTCAAGATGGCGCAACACCTGAAGGTGCACTTGCGAGTGCACATGGGCGAGAAGCCCTTTGAATGCTCCACCTACGACAAGAGCTTCAAGACGATGAATGAGCTGAAGATCCACCGGCGGGTGCACACGGCTAGAAGCCCTATGGCTGCTGCACCTGCGGCAAGGGATTCAAGTCGTCCACAAATCTGAAGGAGCACCAGCACGTGCACACTGGGGAGCGGCCCTACACCCGCCATGACTGCAGCAAGGGCTTCACCCAGTCCAGCAACCTGCTGAATCACCAACAGGGAGCATCCCTACACCTGCTCCCAGTGCGGCAAGGGCTTCATCTGCTCCACCGACCTGCTGAACCACCAGCAGGTGCACGCCGGCGACCGTCCCTTCCTCACCCCGGTGTGTGGAGAGCTCTTTGCCAGGGCTTCCCACGCTATGCACACAAGTGGCCCGCCCTACGACTGCCCGTACTGCGGTGAGGAGTTTGACAGCTCGCGGGGGTTGCGGCAGCACCGGCGGACCCATGTCGGCGAGCAGCTGCTCCCACTGTGACAAGAACACATGGGGGCTGTGGGAGCACCAGCTCCTGCAGCTCCCGGAGAGAGACCCCCGGACAGAGACCCTTTGTGTGCGCTGAGTGTTGCAAGGGTTTCACTCGCATGTCCAGCCTGTGGCAGCACCGGCGTACCCACAGCGGTGAGCATCCCATCCCCTGCCTGTCCTGTGGTAAGGGCTTCACCCACCTTGACCACCTGCTGGAGCACCGGCGAGTCCACACCAGCCAGCGCCCCTTCACCTGCCTGCTCTGTGGCAAGGCCTTTGCCCACTCCTCCAGCCTGCTGGCACACCGCCACGTGGATAGGCGCTGTTTAGGTAAACACAAAATGCTGGAAGGAATGGGTAACGTTTCGGGTCAAGACCCTTCTTCAGTCTCGACCCGAAACGTCACCCATTCCTCCTCTCCAGAGATGCTGCATGTCCCGCTGAGTTACTCCTGCATTTTGTGTCCTTTTTTGTAAATCAGCATCAGCAGTTCCTTGTTTTTAAACCATTCTGGTTAACCATCTCTGCACCTTATCCCAAAGCCTCCACATCAGCCCTGTAATGGAGTGACCACAACTGTATGCAATACTCCGCATGCTACCTGACCGATGTCCCTTAAAGCTGCACAAATGAATTCATCTCCCTTCCCTCTCCCTCTACTCTCCCACTCTGGCCCAAAAATTTAAAGGAATTTTAAAGCGTTTTTTTTAAAGAAAGTTTTGACGCATTATTGCCTTTCGTAACAAAGAAGTTTATCCTGACCTCACTGTGAACGTTTAAATTGGTCAAGTATGGTTCATAAATTAAAAATGGAGATTTGCTGAAAAACAGAAAGCAGTCAAATTTAAAAGATAATTTTCCCAGCAGAATAAAGTCTGGGAAAATCTTAGAAGCTTGGTTTATACTAATCATTGAAACAATGTAATAACATAGACTGGTACACAAAATTGCTGGGGAAACTCAGCGGGTGCAGCAGCATCTATGGAGCGAAGGAAATAGGCGACGTTTCGGGCCGAAACCCTTCTTCAGACTCAATAGATGCTGCTGCACCCGCTGAGTTTCCCCAGCAATTTTGTGTACCTTCGATATTCCAGCATCTGCAGTTCCCTTTTGAACACTAATAACATAGACTGGCCACTGCACCATATTAGATATCTGTCTGAACTGCCTGTTCCAGCTAAGGACAAGGTAGAGGCTTTCATCCAAGTCTTACAAGCTTGTTTTAGTTCACAGACGGATGCCCATTCTGGAACCAAGATGGAAGTCATTTGAAAACAAAATGGAGTTAGTTGTCATTCCGGAATGGGCAGCTGTACTGAAGCTGTGCCAATATTTGAGAATAAGGCTGACATTGCAAATATATGGGTCCATCCCTTGTTTCCGTTATGCTATGGATCTTTCACTCAGATTTAGGTCTGTTTTATTGATAAGAAAATGTATAATTACATAACTTTCCTTTGTTCTTTGAGTGTTGCCCGAGAAGCACTGAGCAACGTGTGCGCTCTTTGTAGATCTCGCCACTCCCATCTGACAAATTTAAAGATTGCTGTGGTTTACCTATAACAATGTTGTTGCTGTCTGCTTTCTTTAAGAGACGAACTTTGACAGCTGTGCTCTTTGGAATTCTGCAGAATTCATGTTGTGCTATCAATAATGAAAGAAAATGCCACCATCTCCAGAAATGATAAAAAAAATTATTCTTGCCTCCATGCATATCTGTAGCCGTAGGGCAGTCGCACACCTCCCCACTACTTCAAAGATAGTTCCTGCATTTGGCAATATCGTTTGGTGTTTGGCGGCTGAAACGCGGCGGCGGGGCTACAGACAGCCTGCCACCCGGGCGAATCACCCCATGTGGGGGTCCGGGGGGGTAAATCACCCCGGTGTGTGGGTCGGGGGAGGGGGGAGAATCACCCTGGTAGGGGGGTCGTGGTGCCGGTGCAGCCCGGTCAGTGACTCTGGGTGGGCGGTGGGAACAGACTGTCCCCAACTCTGCTGCAGCTGACGGGTCGTTGCTGGGTTTATGGCCCCGTGTGACTGCGGCCCCGCTCCACCTGTGTCTGTGTGCGCTGTCCGTAGCCGCGGTCCCACTCTGCCCAGCCCTGTGTGTGGGTGCTGCCGACCCACAGCCCATCACTGTGTGGTGGGAGCCTGCTTGGGGGAGTAAGGGATGGGAGATAGCAGCTTGCGGGAGTAAGGGATGGGAGATAGCCAGTCTAGGGGAGTAAGGGATGGGAGGTAGCCAGCGTAGGGGAGTAAGGGATGGGAGGTAGCCAGCGTAGGGGAGTAAGGGATGGGTGGTAGCCAGGTTTGGGAAGTGAGGGATGAGAGGTAGCAAGTTTGGGGAAGTAAGGGGAATGGGTGTTTGCCAGTTTGGGGGAGATAGGAATGGGAGGAAGCCAGCTTGGAGTAGTAACGTATTGGAGGTAGCAAGCTTGGGGTGTATGGGATTGGAGGTAGCCAGCTTGGAGGAGAAATGGGAATGGGAGGTAGCCAGCTTGGGGGAGTAAGGGGAATGGGAGGTGGCCAGCTTGGGGGAGTAAAGGGAATGGGAGATAGCCAGCTTGGAGCAAGGGGAATAGGAGGTTGCCAGTTTAGGGTTGTTTGTTCGCTTGTGTTTCAGACGATCTAGCTCGCTGTTGGCTTCTGTTGGCCTCCAACATGTTGACAGAATTGGCGCCCGACGCATCACAGAGTCCATCAAGTCGTCGCTTCCGGGGATCGCCACGAGGAGGCTTCTGTCATGATCCCAGCCGCGATTGTGAAAAAGGCATTATCCTGGTTAAATCATCAAAAAAGGCATGAAAAAGCACATGGCATTTATCGCAAAATCATGCCTCTACTAATGAGATGATGGCAGTACTGAGTAAAATACCTGACAGAAAATAATCACCTGCTTCCTTTGTGGATAATCTCCGAACAACTATGCGTGTGTATCACGTGGACTCGAACGATTCATGAGCTGTGATACAACGGATCATAACTCCTACAGAGCTTACCAGATTCTTGGCAACATTAGGGTACCCAACTCATGAAGCACTGGCTAATGTGATCGCTGATAATAATGCAAGAGAAGATGCAGTTTTAACTGCCCTTCCTAATACTCTTCAAAAGCCAATAGATATTGCTAGGATTCTGAATGTGAGACCGAAGAAAGGAGAGGGAGCAGTTTTTAGAACGGTTCTCGGAATTATATATGGTCCAGTCAGGAGATCTAAATTTTCGGAATGGGTCAAATTCTCAGCAGAACTGCGCAATATTATTGAACTGCCTACCGACTAATGTGGCTGAAGCAATTAAAACAAACATCATGGACTGGTCAGAAAACTCTAGTCAGATGGCTCGTGCAGTGAGGTATCACTGGAAGGATATTAATAACAGGAAAGTCAGCCGGCAGTAAAGGCAAAAACAGAGTATGTTATTTAGAAGGAGGCGCCAATTTGGTCCCCAAGACCAAATTGGGGAAGCAATAAAAAACTAGGAGTAGACCAATGTTAGGCTTGTGGGGGTCAGGTCACTGGAGTAGGGCATGCCCAACCAGGGGATTAAATGAAGGAGGGGGTCAGCGAAGAGACTTCAGAGATCAGAGAGAGCAGAGGGAACTGGCAGGGAAATCATGGACAGAAGACAAACACGCTTCTTTCAAACTAATCAATTTTCACAGTTCCGATTAGCCAGTCTGTCCAGAGTCAAGAAAATAAAACATACAATTATAATAACCACTGAAAATTGTCTGAGGAAAAAGATAACGAAGATATTCCCAAATCATGGAAATAAAACAATCAACCACAAGGTCCCCTGAAGACGAGTCTTAAAGTTGACAATGTAGTAGCATCAGACGCTTGCTTTAATTGTGGTCAGCAGGGCCATTGGAGCAGGGAATGCCCACCAAGAAGACAGAAGAGTAAAGATAATGACAAGTGCAAAGGGGAAGCTACAGAGAAACTGAGAAGGGAAACAAAGTAACTGCTTTTCACAGAAAAGAAAAGATATGAATGTAAAAATGTTGGCACTGGTAACAGTCGAGGAAGGAACTGCAGAGGACGCTGAAATACCTCTAAATCTATGGAAACGAGCTGCAGAGGTTGCTCCACAGATTCCAAGAAAGGTTAATTTTCCGGCAAGCGCAAAAGATTTCGGAGGAATGATAAAGAAAGCAATTGATCTGGCAGATCCGAATAAAGACAGCGCTTGTCTAACCAAAGGTTGGCAAAAATGCTGGAGTAATTCAGCGGGTCAATCAGCATCTATGGAGCGAAGGAATAGGTGAGGTTTTGGGTCGAGACACTTCTTCAGACCGCTGAGGGGTTGGGGGGGAGGCGGTGCGGGAAGAAGAAAGGAAGAGGAGGAGACCGTGGGCTGTGGGAGAGCTGGGGAAGGGGAGGGGAAGGAGGGAGAAACCAAGGACTACCTGAAATTGGAGGTCAATGTTCATACTGCTGGGGTGTTAACTACCCAAGCGAAAAATGAGGTGTTGCTTCTCCATCTTACAGTTGTCCTCACTCTGGCCATGGAGGAGGTCCAGGACAGAAAGGTTGGATTCAGAATGGGGGGGGAGGAGTTGAAGTGCTGAGCCACCGGAAGATCAGGTTGGTTGTTGCGAACTGAGCGGAGGTGTTGGGCAAAGCCTGCGCTTGGTCTCACCGATGTAGAGCAGCTGACACCTAGAGCAGCGGATTCAATATGAGGTTGGAGGAGGTGCAGGTGAACGTCTGCCACACCTGGAAAGACTGCTTGGGTCCTTGGATGGAGTCAAGGGGAGAGTTAAGCGACAAGTGTAGCATTTCCTGCAGTTGCAAATGAAAGTACCAGGGGAGGGGATGGATTGGGTGGGAACGGACAAATTGAACAGGGAGTTACGGAGGGAGCGGTTTCTGCGGAAAGCCGAAAGGGGAGGAAATGGGCAGATGTGGCCAGTGGTGGGATCCCGTTGGAGGTGGCGAAAATGTCGGAGGATTATCTCTTGTATGTGACGGCTGGCAGGGTGGAAGGTGAGGACAAGGGGGACTCTGCCCTTGTTACGAGTGGGGGGATGGGGAGTGAGAGCAGAGCTACAGGTTACAGAAGAGACCCTGGTGAGAGCCTCATCTATAGTCAAAGAGGGGAACCCCCATTCCCTGAAGAATGAGGACATCTCCGATACCCTGGTTTGGAATACCTCATCCTGGGTGCAGATGCGGCGTAGACGGAGGAATTGGGAGTAGGGGTTAGAGTCCTTACACGAAGCAGAAGAGAAGAAGTGTAGTCCAGATAACCATGTGAGTCAGTGGGTTTATAGTGGATGTCGATCAGTAGTCTATCACCTGCGATGGAGATAGGTCTAGAAATGGTAGGGAAATGTCGGAAATGGTCCAGGTGTATTTGAGTGCCAGATGGAATTTATTGGTGAAAAGGGTGAAGTCAGTGAGTTCTGCATGGGTGCAGGAGGTAGCACCAATGCAGCCGTCGATGTAACGGAAGTAGAGTTCGGGAATAGGGCCACGGTACGTCTTGAACAAGGATTGTTCGACGTACCTTACAAAGAGGCAGGCATAGCTAGGGCCCATGCGCGTGCCCATAGCTACGGAGGGCTTTGAGACCCTCCTGGTGGAGGATGGAGGTGTAGAATGACTGGACATCCATGGTGAAGGTGACGGAGTGGGGGCCTGGAAAACAGAAGCCATGGAGTCGACGAAGAGTCTGTGAGGTGTCTTGAGCATAGGTAGGGAGGGATATAACCAGTGGGGATAGGATGCAGTCGACGTATGTGGAAGTAAGTTCGTAGGACACAAACAGGCAGAAACAATGGGTCTGCTGGGACAGTCAGGTTTGTGGATTTTGGGGAGAAGGTAAAATCGGGCCGTGCGGGGCTGGGGAACGATGAGGTTGGAGGCTTAGGAGGTCAGGGAGCCAGAGTTGATGAAGTCAGTGATGGTGCTGGAGATAGTGGCCTGGTGCTCGTCTGTGGGGTCTTGGTCCAAAGATAAGTAGGAGGAGGTGTCTGAGAGTTGGCGCGTAGCCTCAGTCTTGTAGAGATCAGCGCACCAGACTACCACGGCAACTCACTTGTCGGCAGGTTTGATCACCAAGTCTGGGTTGTTACAGAGTGAGTGGAGGGCTGTACGTTCGGGGAGTGGGGGAGGTTAGAGTGAGACAGGGGAGTGGAGAAGTTGAGGTGGTTGATGTCCCGACTGAAGTTTAAAATAAAAAGGTCTAAAGCAGGTAGATGGCCATGATTCAGATTCAGATTCAAACTTTATTGTGATTGTGCAGTGTACCAGTACAGAGACAATGAAATGCAGTTAGCATCTCATCCAGAAATGCGAACACAGAATAATGGAACAGTAATAAATATATATATGTATATACAGTAGCAATAGTGCAATTTCCAGGGAGGGGAAGTTCAGTCACTGTGGAAGGAGTGTCCGGGGGGGGGGGGGGGGGGGGGGGGGGGGGGGGGTTTGGTGGGGGGGGGGGGGGGGATGACTGGCAATCACCAAGGTGCAGAGTTAAGTTGTGTAACAACCGCAGGGAAGAAGCTGTTCCTGAACCAGCTGGTCCGGCAACGGAGAGACCTGTAGCACCTCCAAGATGGGACGAGGATAAACAGTCTGTGGTTAGGGTGAGAGCAGTCCTTGACGATGCTGCGCGCCCTTCGCAGACATCCCTTGCTCTGGACAGACTCAATGGAGGGGAGTGAGGAACCAGTGATGCGTTGGGCTGTTTTCACCACCCTCTGCAGTGCTTTCCGGTCGGAGACAGGGCAGTTGCCATACCATACTGTGATAGTAAGGATGCTCTCGATGGTGCAGCGGTAGAAGTTCAGAATCTGAGGAGACAGATGGACCTTCTTTAGTCTCCTCAAGAAGAAGAGACGCTGGTGAGCCTTCTTGATCAGTGTTGAGGTATTGTGGGTGCAGGAGAGGTCATCAGAGATGTTGACCCCCAGAAACCTCAAACCTCCGTTCCGTTATTATGGATGGGGGTGTGCGTGCCACCCCTAGACCTTCTGTATTCCACAATGAGCTCCTTGGTCTTGGTGTTAAGGGTCAGGTTGTTGTAAGTGCACAATGCTGCTAGGAGCTGGACCTCCCTATAGGCCGACGCATCGTTGTCGCTGATGAGGCCAATCGCCGTTGTATCATCTGCATACTTGACGATGGTGTTAGTACCATGTACAGGTGTGCAGTCGTAGGTGAAGATTGAGTAAAGGTGGGGGCTCAGCACACAGCCCTGTGGAACGCCGGTGTTCAGGGTGAGGGTTGAAGAGGTGTGCTTGTCTAACCTAACAGGCTGGGGTCTGATAGTTAGAAAGTCCAGTATCAAGTTGCAGAGGGAGGGTTTGGTGATCTGTTTGGAGGGGGTAATGGTGTTGAATGCTGAGCTAAAGTCGATGAACAGCATTCTCACGTAGGTGTCTCTGTTGTTGAGGTGGGAGAGGGCGGAGGGACGTGCCGTGGAGATGGCATCCTCCGTACTCCTGTTTTTGCGGTAGGCAAACTGATGGGGCCCTGTGTGGGAGGTATGCAGCCTTTTGAGGTGTGCCAGGACCAGCCTCTCGAAGCATTTAGTGATGATGGGAGTAAGTGAAACTGGGCGGAAGTCGTTGAGGCTTGCTGCAGTGGAGTGTTTTGGCACCGGCACGGTGGAGGTGGTTTTAAGACACTTGGGGATAACTGCTTGGGCAAATGACAGGTTGAAGATGTCAGTCCAGACGTCTGTCAGCTGCGCAGCACAGGCCCTGAGGACATGCCCGGGGATACCGTCAGGGTCAGCAGCCTTTCGTGCATTAATCCTGCTCAGTGCCGCATACACAGACATGAGCGGGAGTCCACGAGGAGGGGGTCCATTGAAGACGGGAGAAGGGGTCATCACTGGGTGGCGAGGACTCCTTCCCATGGAAGAATGCTTGGATGCGAGGCGACGGAAGAAGAGCCCCTCATCGTGGCGGACGCGGAACTCATTCAGGTGGGTATGGAGGGGGACAAAGGTGAGGCCTCTGCTGAGGTCAGACCGTTCGGTATCACAGAGGGGAGATGGTGAACACACGGAAAGGATGGGGGTTGGGGCCAGAGGAAGGCAGGTGAGTAGACTGTGGACGAGGTGATGTCTGGTGGGGGGGGGGGGGGGTAGTGGGTGGTCAGAGAGGAAGGGGGTATGAGGACTATAGTGTGGGGGGCAAAGAGCTGTGGTCACATGGTTTGAGGGGAAGGGGAAGGGTAAGACCCAATGAAACAACCATTGAGGTACCCTGGGTTAGTGGGACCAGCACTAGGGCCCAGCAGAGTCAAAGCCCGTGATGGAGGAGTCTGCAGCGTGGAGACCACAGGCCCGGTGCTGAGCTTAGGACTCATGGAAGGCAACGGCTGCGGTGTGCTGGAGGGTGGTGGAGTGGCGAGGGTCCGTGGGGTCGATGGTGGAGGCCGCATGGAGTGGAGTCCGAAGGCGAAGCGTGGGAGGTCCCGGTCAGCGGTTGGTTGGTGAGGCTGTGAGGTTCGGCGGTCCTGGTGAGGCGGAGATGTTAGACAGTCCCGGTGAGGCGGCGAGGTGAGTAGGTCTCGGTGAGGTGGAGCGGTTCGGCGGTCCCGGTGAGGTGGCGAGGTGAGTAGGTCTCGGTGAGGTGCAGCGGTTCGGCGGTCCCGGTCAGGTGGCGAGGTGAGTAGATCTCGGTGAGGTGCAGCTGTTCGCCGGTCCCGGTGAGGCGGAGCTGTTCGGCGGTCCCGGTGAGGTGGCGAGGTGAGTAGGTCCCGGTGAGGCGGTGAGGTTGGACGGCCCCACTGTGATATTCGACAGTCCCGGTGAGGTGGCAATGTTCGACGGTCCCGGTGAGGTAGCGAGGTTTGGTGGCCCTGGTGAGGCGGACGGTTCTGTGGCCCTAGTGAGGCGGACGGTTCTGCGGCCCCGGTGAGGCGGCGAGTTTCGGCGGTCAGGTTATGGTGGTGATAGTCGAGGAATTGGGGAGGTAGCGAGGGTCGGCATAATCGGTGAGGGGGCGATAGTCAGAGTTACCGGTGAGGCAGTGAGGATCGGCGTCATCAGTGGGCAGGTGAAGGTCGGCGGCAGCATCGACGTGGAGGTCGGTGTAGGCGGCGTCCTCAGTGATCCGGGCCTGAGGTCAGTCCTGGGGGCGGTGAGTACTGGTGCTGCTCCTCGTGGCCTTGGTGGCGTCGTGGGAGTCGGGCAGGCGGTGTTCAATGGCCAGTGTTCAAGCCCGGGGCCTGCAGGCGGTCGAGTTGCGCAGTGTCGGTGGCAGGAGCGGCCTGGAGATGGGCGAGTTTAAAGTCCTTGATGGAGTTCAGGTGGGCCAGGAATCGTTGATTAAAGACGTGGATTTTCCGTAGGATGCAGTAGAGTTGGGGTCCATTGCAGGTCTGGGTGAGTGAGGCCCAAAGTTTCGGGAGAGTCAAAGCGAGGACCTGCTGGTGCCGGTGCATCGCATCCAGAGTAGATCGTAGAGCACGGTAGGACAATTGCGGTGTATGGCGGCAGATAGCCAGTTGGTATCTATAGTCCGGTTTGGGTCTGAACTGGGAAGTAGGGAACTGGAGCTGGAACCCATGAGGTACAAGGTGGAGGTGCAGCCAAGTCCCGAGAAAGCAAACATGGCTGTCGTACCGGGTCTGGGTTAGGATGTGGTCGTGGACTCCATGACCCCACAGACGAGCACCAGGCCACTATCTCTAGCACCATCACTGACTTCATCAACTGTGGCTCCCTGCCCTCCCATGCCCCCAACCTCATCGTTCCTCGGCCCCGCATGGCCCAATTTTACCTTCTCCCCAAAATCCACAATCCTGACTGTCCTGGCAGACCCATTGTTTCTGCCTGTTCGTGTCCCACCTGACTTATTTCCACATACCTCGACTCCATCCTATCCTCCCTGGTTAAATCCCTCTCTATCGATGTTTAAGGCACCTCACAGGCTCTTCTTCGACTCCAGTACCTCCGTTTTCTCGGCCCCCATTCCCTCACCTTCACCATGGATGTCCAGTCACTGTACACCTCCATCCTCCACCAGGAGGGTCTCAAAGCCTTCCGTTCCTTCCTCCACCGCAGAACCAACCAATCCCCGTCTACCAATACTCTCCTCCGCCTTGCGGAGCTGGTCCTTAACCTCAACAACTTTTCATTTGACTCCTCCTATTTCCTCCAAATCCAAGGCTTAGCTATGGGCACGCGCATGGGCCCTAGCTATGCATCCCGCTTTGTAGGGTACGTCGAACAATGCTTGTTCAAGACGTACGTTGGCCCTATCCCGAACTCTACTTCCACTACATCGACGACTGCATTGGCACTACCTCCTGCACCCATGCAGAACTCACTGACTTCATCCATTTCACCACCTTCGATCCGGCACTCAAATTCACCTGGATCATTTTCGACATCTCCCTACCATTTCTAGACCTCACTATCTCCATTGCAGCTAACAGACTACTGACCGACTTCGACTACAAACCCACTGACTCCCATGGCTATCTGGACTACATTTCTTCCCACCCTACTTCCTGTAAGGACTCTATCCCCTACTCCCAATTCCTCCGTCTGTGCGCATTTGCGCCCAGGATGAAGTGTTCCAAACCAGGGCATCAGTGATGTCCTCATTCTTCAGGGAACGGGGGTTCCCCTACTCGACTACAGATGAGGCTCTGACCAGGGTCTCTTCTATAACCCGTAGCTCTGATCTCACTCCCCCCCCCCCCACCCCACCCGCTCGTAACAAGGGCAGAGTCCCTCTTGTCCTCACCTTCCACCATACCAGCCGTCACATCTATATTACTTAAACTAAGATCTAGACTGCTTTCGACTTTCTGTTTCGTGATTTCTGAGAGAACGCCGCCACTTACGGCCGTCATTTTTGGTCACCTCGCTCAGAGTCACCCTCCGCCGGATTGAACTGGAGGATTTTTCCCATCGATGAAAAATCAGAGAGTTATTATTGTTTTTAAAATATTCGCCATTCTCTCTGCTTCCCCCGTAGGAGGCAGGGGGGAGGGACTATTAAACCCAGAAGTGTCGTGCCTCACTCAGTCTCTGCGAGACGGAGGAAGCGAGGGGGTCACGGCTCTCTGAGCTGCGAATAACACTGAACGCACGTCAACGCACGGTGAGTCCCCTCAATGTGGTTTTCAGAAAATGTGTTTGTTGATTGCAAACTGTTTGCCCAATTGGCTTGGCTTTTAAAGGGCTTTCAGATAATTTGTTTTGTTGGCTTGCAAAGTGTTTGCCCAATTGACTTGGCTTTTAAAGGACTTTCAGAAAATGTGTTTTGTTGGCTTGCAAAGTGTTTGCCCAATTGGCTTGGCTTTTAAAGGGCTTTCAGAAAATGTGTTTTGTTGGCTTGCTAAGTGTTTGCCCAATTGGCTTGGCTTTTAAAGGACTTTCAGAAAATGTGTTTTGTTGGCTTGCAAAGTGTTTGCCCAATTGGTCTGGCTTTTAAATGGCTTGCAAAGTGTTTGCCCAATTGACTTGGCTTTTAAAGGACTTTCAGAAAATGTGTTTTGTTGGCTTGCAAAGTGTTTGCCCAATTGGCTTGGCTTTTAAAGGGCTTTCAGAAAATGTGTTTAGTTGGCTTGCAAAGTGTTTGCCCAATTGGCTTGGCTTTTATAGGGCTTTCAGAAAATGTATTTTGTTGGCTTGCAAAGTGTTTGCCCAATTGACTGGGCGTTTAAAGGGCTTTCAGAAAATGTGTTTTGTTGGCTTGCAAAGTGTTTGCCCAATTGGTCTGGCTTTTAAATGGCTTGCAAAGTGTTTGCCCAATTGGCAAATTGCAATTGAGTCTGTGTGTCTGTGTCTGTGTGTGCGTAGGTCTGTGTGTGAGTGTGTGTCTGAGAGTCCTTGGCTTGCATCAGAGTAAAATGTAATTCAAAACCCACGTACCGTTTGCAATTTTTTTAAGGATACTGCCAGTCGATCAGCTGTGAGTGGGTGTACTGCCAGCCCACCAGCCGTGAGTAACTGCACTGCCAGCCCACCTGCAGTGAGCAAGTGAACTGCCAGCCCACCAGCTGTCAGTGACTGAACTGCCAGCCCACCAGCTGTAAGTGACCGAAGTGCCAGCCCAATAATCCATTCAGACCACCCTCTCCCCCTTCTCTCTCACAGAGTCTGTCACCTGTTTTGGGCGGAATTTCTGGCTGTTTCTCAGCTGTCAGCCTGCCAGGTCCGAGTGACTGTACTGCCAGGCCTCAGTGACTGAGCTGCCTGGCCTCAGTGACTGAGCTGCCAGCCCTATAATCGATTCGGCCCACAGTCCATACAAGCCCTCTGTAAACCAGCTCCTTCGGCCCACAACACCCGTACTAGCACTGGCCAGCAATATTGGAATTGGTGGAGAAGTGGAATATTGCGATGGGTGACCAGCCCTCCCGTGTGATGCTGGGACCCAACGGGTCCCACTTAGTCTAGTACAACAGATAATCCTCCAACATTTTCGCCACCTCCAACGGGATCCCACCACTGGCCACATCTTCCCCTCCCCTTTCTGATTTCCACAGAGACCGCTCCCTCCTTAACTCCCTGGTCAATTTGTCCCTTCCCACCCAAACCTGGTACTTTCACTTGCAAATGCTACACGTGTCGCATAACCTCCCTCCTCAACTCCATCCAAGGACCCAAGCATTGTTTCCAGGTGTGGAAGATGTTCACCTCCTCCAACACCATCTATTGCATCCGCTGCTCTAGGTGTCAGCAGCGTAGGCTCATATTTCGCTTGGGCAGCGGTATGAACATTGACTTCTCGAATTCCAGGCCGTCCTTGCTTTCTCCCTCCTTCCCCTCCCCTTCCCAGCCCCCCACAGCCCACAGTCTCCGCCTCTTCCTTTCTTCTTCGCCCCCCCCACAACCTCTCATCGGTCTGAAGAAGGATCTCGACCCGAAACATCACCTATTCCGTCGCTCCATAGATGCTGCTTGACCCGCTGAGTTTCTCCAGCACCTTAGTCTACCTTTGGTTAGACAACCTCTGTTCTTCATGTTTATTCGGATCCGCCAGATCAATTGCTTTCTTTACCATTCCTCCCAAATCTTTCGCACTTGCCGGGAAATTAATCTTTCTTGTAATATGTGGAGCAAACTGCAGCTCGTTTCCATAGATTTAGAGGTATTTCAGCGTCCTCGACTGTTACCAGTGCCAACATTTTTACATTCATATCATTTCCTTTCTGTTAAAAGCAGTTACTTTGTTTCCCTTCTCAGTTTCTCTGTAGCTTCCCCTTTGCACTTGTCATTATCTGTACTCTTCTGTCTTCTTGGTGGGCATTCCCTGCTCCAATGGCCCTGCTGACCACAATTAAAGCAAGCGTCTGATGCTACTACATTGTCAACTTTAAGACTCGTCTTCAGGGGACCTTGTGGTTGATTGTTTTATTTCCATGATTTGGGAATATCTTCGTTATGTTTTTCCTCGCACAATTTCCAGTGGTTATTATAATTGTATGGTTTATTTTCTTGTTTTGGTATCTTATTTTGATCGGTCCAGGGATGGGGTCAGGCAATTTTGTCCATTGACTCCGTACAGACTGGCTAATCAGGACTGTTAAAATGGATTAGTTTGAAAGAAGCGTGTTTGTCTTCTCTGTCCCTTATCTCTCTGCCAGTTCTCTCTGATCTCTTTGATCTCTGAAGTCTCTTCGCTGACACCCTCCTTCTTTCAATCCCCTGGTTGGGCATGCCCTACTCCAGTGACCTGACCCCCACAAGCCTAACATTGGTCTGCTCCTAGTTTTTTATTGCTTCTCCAATTTGGTCTGGGGGAAATTGATTCTAAAGCAGGCATGTCATCATAAAAGTTGTCTAGATATTCTGGTACTCTTGTCCAATCCGTCATCCCATACTTCGCTCTTGTATTAGGACTCCACAAACCTAAGTCAGACCTTGGCGCCTGTAACGGCAGATTTTTCATATCTTTCGAGAAGCAAATTCTCTAGCCGCTGTTTGGATGAGAATGGATAAGGGGAATATCTTCTATACGCATGCAAGCTTCCTCAGAGGCCTTCAGAGCTTCTCCATCTGAGACTGGTCTTTTCTCCCAATCTCTGGGGCTGGTAGTTTCCTTCAGTTCCACGACTGGAACCAGTCTAATTCTGGCTAAACCTCACTGAGATCTTAGCCTGGTCGCCCTGCTTCGATTTAATCTTCTGTCCCAATCTCTGGGACTAGTATTTAACTCCCCTGCCGGAGGTTCCCTTTGACTTAATCTTCTGTCCCACTCTCTGGGACTGGTATTTAACCCCCCTGCCGGAGGTTACCTTCGACTTAATGTGGCGGCAGATTTTTCATATCTTTCGAGAAATGAATCCTCTAGCCGCTATTTGGATGAGAATGGATAAGGGGAATATCTTCGATATGCATGCAAGCTTCCTCAGAGACATTCAGAGCTTCTGCACTCATAAAGCTTCAACACACAGTCTTTTGTTGAATAAATGCGTTATTGTTGATGGTAAACAGCAAGATACATCCAAGTGTCTTCCGACTCATTACTGCAATATTCCTTGAATTCTAACTTGCAACTTGAAACATTACAAAACTCCTCGTGTCTCCGTAACATTGACATGGCCGAAGGATTAACCTTCTCCATCGTCTCTTCAAACTAATCTAAAAACTAGACTTCTGAGCGCATCAAAGCTCCAAACACGCCCAAAAACACGTCATAAATCCCACCCACAATATAACGGCCAGTCTGAAAGTTAAAGGCACATGCCATCCACAATGACATGCAAAACAGGCCAAATGGCCATTGCATACCGGCCCCTAATTGTTTCGAGTATCTAACGAGGCAATTACAAATAAACATTAAAAAAGTGGCCATAAAGGCTAAACATATATCAAAAGCAAAAGGTGAGGGAACTAAACCCTGTTCTCCCGCGTGACAGGCGGGTATACTAACCACTATACTAATGAGGAAAAATAGCATGCACTATATATTCGCCATCGTGGCTCTTCATCGACTCTTCCAACTTCACCTTCGCCTTCTAGAAGCAAGCACAACTTGGTTATTGGTCTTATTAAAACATTGTTTTTTGTTTTAAGTCGTACCATACGCACCAAACCCAGAACGTCGGACATGATTTCTAGTATTGTTCCCATCAACCAAGAACCTCGTGATGCTGTGGAGTCAGCCACCAACACAATGTCACCTGGAACAAAGGTCATTTTTAATCCTTAACCATCGTTGTCGTTCTTGGATCAAAGGCAAATACTCTTGTATCCATCTCCTCCAAATAAGATTTGCCATATATTGTACTTGTTTCCATCTACGTCTCATATACAAATCCTCTTTTACAAAAAGCCCAGGTGGTAGTGTTGGATTGGTTTTCAACAGAAGAATATGAGTTGGTGTCAGTACTTCCAGGTCATTCGGGTCATCAGAACTCTTAGTAATAGGTCGATCATTTAAAATCGACTCAATTTCACAGAACAGTGTTTGCAACCCTTCATTATCCAAAATTTGTTGTCTAAGAACGGAGCGCAGCATATTTCGTACCATGCGAATTAATCGTTCCCACATACCACCATGATGAGAACCCATCGGAGGATTAAAGCTCCATTTTATGCCTTGTTGACGCATAGTATTTTGGATCTTATCCTGATTTAAGCCTTTGATGGCCTCTTTTAGTTCCCTTTCCGCTCCAACGAAATTTGAACAATTATCCGATCTTAACGAAAAAACATGACCTCGTCGACAGATAAATCTTAATGCATGAATACAGGAGTCCGTGTGAAGCGTAGATGCGACTTCAAGATGCACTGCTCTACTTGCCATACAAGTGAAGATCACACCATACCTTTTCTCAAAGCTTCGTCCTCTCTTAACCTTCATAGGACCAAAATAATCCACCCCCACATCTGTGAACGGAGGTTTATCCAGAGTGTTCCTCTCCAAACGCAAGTCTGACATTTTCTGGGTACCAAGTTTCCCACGCTGTCGCCTGCACATAACACATTTTTTTATTATCTTTCTTGCTGCAGAATTAGCCTTGCCAACCCAATATTTTTTTTACGAAGTTGGGATAACATATAATTTTTTCCTCCATGTCCAACTTGTTCATGAATATGTCGTAATAATAATGTCGTTATGAAAAAGTCCTTTGAGAGAATGATAGGACGTTTAGTTTTTACGGGCATTGCCAATTTGTTTAGGCGACCACCCATCCGCAGAAGACCTTCCTCCCAGACTGGGTCGAGCTTGTAAAATTGACTGTTTCTTTTTACCCCCTGTCCTCCAGCTTCAAAAGTTAATATTTCTTCTTTGTATTTCTGTCTTTGACAGAAAGAGATGATCGCATTTTCCGCCTTGAGGAGATCATCAAGACTAAACCCTGTTTATCAGGATTCTCTTCCAGGATACTCTCTGTAATTTGTCTCCTTTTCCGAGCCGCCAGCAATAATCTTGTTTTTATTTTAAGAAACCAGGTGTCATATGTGGCTTTAGCAATCACATTCACCCAAATGTTTTGCTTAATTTCCGGATCATTTACAGAGATTTCAAATCCGAGTTCAAGCTTTGGCCATTCTCTGCTTGTTCCACGAAGAAACTTTGGCCCATTGATCCATTTCTAGAACGCAATTTGCCATTTATCCTCTAGAGCAGTGATTCCCAACCTGGGGCCATTTCATGGCAAATTTCAGGGGGGTCACAGAATTTTTGGGGGATTTAGGGGGCCACAGGTTCAATGAAGGGGGCCACAGAGCTACCTTCTTGTACACGGTTGCCTCCTAAATTTCAGTTCTAATAAATGTAAATCTGTGTAGTTTAAATATTTTTTATGTTTGTGGAATAGAATAAAAGAGAATATATGTGCAATTAATAGACACTGATATTTGTATGGAAGGTATTATAATATTGAAGTATTTTTTTTCCGCTAATAATGTCAGGGGGCCACAGAAAAATTAAAACATCCCAAGGGGGCCATGAGCTAAAAAAAGGTTGGGAACCATTGCTCTAGAGGCTTCGTCCGCAGGATTTTCTTTTGTGCTAACTTATCTCCATTGAGAAACATTAGCAGCTCCCAATGCAAAGGAGACTCTATTTGCTACAAATGTCATAAAGCGTTTGTTTTCATTATTGATGTATTTCAGAACCGTGGTGCTATAGGTCCAGAAGAAAGATTCTTCCAGTTGAAATTGTAGTTCCTTTTGCAGCATTATGTCAATGTTGACAGCCAAGACTGCTGCTGTAAGTTCCATTCTGGGAATCGTCATTTGCTTCAGTGGTGCTACTCTGGCATTTCCCATTAAGAATGCAACATGTACTCTTTTGTTAACATTTTGCAGTATTAAATATGAAACAGTCCCGTAACCACTTTCACTGGCATCCGAAAAACGATGCAATTGTGCACTTCTGATCTTACCAAAGTTTTTAGGCTTTATACACCGATCCACATTAAACTTTGAAATTTTATGGAGGTCTGTTAACCATTCTGTCCAACGGTGCGAGGATGTTTGAGTTATACTCTCATCCCATCCAAGTTTTTCCTTACAAAGATTTTGTAAAATTAACTTGGCTGGCAGCAAGAAATTCCAAAGGGTCGTATATTGAGCCAATCACAGATCAGATACCCCTTCTTGTACATGGTCGCTCCTGAATCGACAATTTAAACTTGAACACATCCGTTTCCACGCACCAGTGCAGTCCCAGTGCCCTTTCCATTGGCAAGTTGTCTTTATCTAAATCCAACTCCTTGGTTTCTTCAGCTCTGTCATCTGGTGGAATGATTTCCAAAACAGCACGATTGTTGCTGATCCACTTGGTAAGTACAAATCCTCCCTTATTGCAGAGAGAGGTCAGGTGTTTTACCATTTGAATTGCCTCCTGCTCAGTAGATATGGATTTTAGCCAATCGTCCACATAGAAATTATTTTTCAAAGTGGAATTTACCTCCTCTGGGAAATAATCTTTATTATCCTCTGCGGGCTTCCTTAAAGCGAAATTCGCACAACGTGGAGATGACACAGTTCCAAAGAGATGTACTTTCATCCGGTAAATCAACAAGAACTTGCTGCACATCCCCTTCAGGCCACCATAAGAATCGCAGGTAATCAATGTTTACCAGCTACTTTCACATGATGAAACATCGATCTGATGTCAGCCATTAAAGCAATCGGTTCTTGCCTAAATTTGATGAGAACTCCAATGAGTGAGTTGGTAAAGACTGGACCTTGCAGTAGTTCACTGTTAAGCGATGTCCCTTTAAAGACTGCAGCGCAGTCAAAGACCACCCTCAATGTCCCTTTCTTTGAGTGACACACCCCATGGTGCGGAATATACCAGAGCTCTCCATCATCTCGATATAATTGATTCGTTGGTACTATTTCGGCATAATCATTATCAATCATATCCTGTAAGAAGGATGTATATTCCTCTTGCAATTTCGTGTTCTTAGCAAACTTACGTTTCAAATTCAGGATACGCTGTTCTGCCAGATGACGATTATTCGGTAAACTAACACTTTCTTGCTTGAAAGGTAAGTTCAAACAATAACGTCCATTGATCATCTTAACTGAATAGTTCATAATATCCAAGAATTTTAATTCTTCTCTGGACATTTCTTCAGATTCTTTGCTTGTACTTTCATTGAAGTCATGATTATATTGCTTCATTAACAGCTTTTCCAATTTACCCGTAGATATTTGGTTAACAGCAACAGCACGGCAGTTCACCTGGCAACCTTTCCCCTATTCTTGCTCAAGGAGCCATAGATAACCCATCCAAGTAGGCTCCTAACAATCTGTACAGGTTACAATGCTTTTAGAGCATTCGTTCCAATAAGCAAATCAATATCATAATTTATCTTTGATATTTTGACATCCTTCAGGTTAGGCCATTGCTTTAAGTCTTCACATATGGGTATATTCTGATGACCAACAGGCATAGTTCCATGTGCAAAAACCTCTGAAATTGGAATAACATTATTTTTATCCATAGAAACATAGAAAATAGGTGCAGGAGTGGGCCATTCAGCCCTTCGAGCCTGCACCGCCATGATATTGATATGATATTGATAAAATATGATCATGGCTGATCATCCAACTCAGTATCCTGTACCTGCTTTCTCTCCAGACCCCCTGATCCCTTTAGCCGCAAGGGCCACATCTAACTCCCTCTTAAATATAGCCAATGAACTGGCCTCAACTGCATTCTGTGGCAGAGAATTCCAGAGATTCACCACTCTCTGTGTAAAAAATGTTTTTCTCATCTCAGTCCTAAAAGATTTCCCCTTTATCCTTAAACTGTGACCCCTTGTTCTGGACTGCCCCAACATCGGAAACAATCTTCCTGCATCTAGCCTGTCCAACCCCTTAAGAATTTTGTAAGTTTCTATAAGATCCCCCCTCAATCTTCTAAATTCTAGCGAGTACAAGCCGAGTCTATCCAGTCTTTCTTCATATGAAACTCCTGACATCCCAGGAATCAGTCTGGTGAACCTTCTCTGTACTCCCTCTATGGCAAGAATGTCCTTCCTCAGATTAGGATATCTAAACTGGATATCTCCATATTTGTAATGTAATGACTAGGGTACTCTTTCTCTTTATTCATGGTACGCATTTGAATTTTAACTTTCTCTCCAGTAATGTCCAGCCTTCTCATCAAATTCTCTGTACAAAAAGTAGCTGAACTTCCGTGGTCCAGAAATGCATATGTTTGCAACATTGTTTCCCTTACAGTTTTTTACCATGTGCTCCCTTTTTCAAAAATCCATAGCAGATTCCATTCCTTTTTAAAAACTCCATCTTTTCTTCATATTTTTTCTCTTTAAATTTACGACACCATTTTATGACCCACTTCATCACAAAACGGACAAAATCCCTTCTTAATAGTCGGTGCATCTTCTATGGCAACAGTCTTGTTAGGTATTATAGTGGTAGCAAAATTGCTTTTCTTTCTTTAGTTTTGGTAAAGATAAAACCTTTATAAGTTGCAAGTGGTTTGCGATCTTCAATAGTTCCGTGGTATGTGTCTGACATGTACCGTACTTCTCTTTCTAAAAATTCCACCAGGTCAGGTAGCCTGGCTACTTGTTTGCTCTCATCTCATATTTTGCCTGCTCCATCTCTCCACTTTTCTCTCATTCTGGGCAACATGCAAATGATGATTCTAATATTACTTGCAAGATTCATTTCCTCCATGTAGCCGACGTTTTTCATCGAGCTGCAACAATCGCTCAGAAATATTGCATAATCACTCAATTTCCCCCCATCTTCTGGCTTGATTCCTTTCCAAGCATTGGCCATCTCAATGTATGCATTCGCAATCCTCTGTTCATCACCACAACGTTCTTCAAGTAATCTTCTCGCCTTTTTATAGCCCTGGTCGCCTGGCTCCATCTGACAACTTTTAACAAGTACCTTCACACTTCCACTTGTGTACTTCACCAGAAATCGTAAGTGCTATTTTTCATCCTTAACTTTCGTTTCTAATACCTCCTCTAGTGCCCTTACGAAAGTTTCATACTCCAAAGGATCTCCACCATACGTAGGAATTTCTACTGGTGGTAGAATGAGAGAGGTATTTTGTCAAGCTATAATCTCGTTGAATTCAGTTTGCCTATTCAACAGTGCCAATAATCCATCCTGATTCCCTTGGCTTGACTCCACCTGTTGATAAACAGGTCTTGGCTCAAACTGGCTTGCTCGAGCCTGTGCCTTAGGCCTTGGAATAGCATGGTCCGTTATTGATCTGTCTCAAGCTTGTACGGACACTCCAATAGCAGTTGGTTTCAATTTTGCACCCATTTGCTGAGATGAAGTTTTACCCAAAATATTTAGGTTTTCCAAGCGAAGGTATCCGTTGTACCTTGAGCGTGGAATCGGTCCAACTGCCAATTCACTCTGAGCAGTTTTTCCTCTTGGTCTAGAGCTCATCGGCTTCGACGATCTAGAGGTGCATCTTGACCCCTCATTTTCCAGTATGTCCTTCTTGGCTTTGGCCACTGCCATCTTTGTGTCTAACTCCAGTTGTTCCTTACATCGCCTCATCTCATCTCGCTGTTGCGTTATCTCTTCTTTTTGTCTCTCCTTGACTTCTTGATCCCGCTCGATCTCATGTTTTTTCTTCATAGCACCCGCTTCTATTGAGAGCGCAGCTAACTCAGCTTTAACTCCCAATTGAGCAGAAGCCCTCGAAATGGAAATGCTGCGGCCTGATCTTCGTAAAAGAAAAATTCACATACTGTCTCCCGGTGCCCCCCTCCTACTCCTCCTCCTCCTCCATCTCCCCCATCTCCCTCCTCCCCCTCCACCTCCTCCTCCTCCTCCATCTCCCCCATCTCCCTCCTCCTCCTCCCCCCCCTCCTCCTCCCCCCCTCCTCCTCCTTCTCCTTCTCCCCCTCCACCTCCTCCCTTTATTGTTGATGGTAAACAGCAAGATACATCAAAGTTTCTTCCGACTCGTTATTGCAATCTTCCTTGAATTCCAACTTGCAACTTGAAACATTACAAAACTCCTCGTGTCTCCGTAACATTGACATGTTCGAAGGATTAACCTTCTTCATCGTCTCTCCAAACTAATCAAAAAACTAGACTTCTGCGCAAGCATCTAAGCTCCAAACACGCACCAAAACACGTCACAAATCCCACCCACAATATAACGGGCAGTCTAAAATTTAAAGGTACATGCCATCATCAGTGACATGTAAAACAGGCCAAATGGCCATGACAGATCCTTTTATTTTATGTATATGTATTTATATTTATCAACGAGAGAGTATAGGAGCATAATGCCTCAAATGCAGAATATCAACTGAGCGCTCCATTCCACCATTCTTTCATCTTCCATACCCCATTTTGCTTTACAGGTTACAGCTCAACTCCCCCAACATCGGGAACATGTTTCCTGCCTCTAGCGTGTCCAAACCCTTAACAATTTTATATTCTTCAATGAGATCTCCTCTCATCCTTCTAAACTCCAGAGTGTACAAGCCCAGCTGCTCCATTCTCTCAGCATATGACAGTCCCGCCATCCCGGGTATTAACCTTGTAAACCTATGCTGCACTCCCTCAATAGCAAGAATGTCCTTCCTCAAATTAGGGGACCAAAACAGCACACAATACTCCAGGTGTGGTCTCACTAGGGCTCTGTACAACTGCAGAAGGACCGTTTTGCTCATATATTCGATTCCTCTTGTTATAAAGGCCAACATGCCATTCACTTTCTTCACTGCCTGCTGTACATGCATGCTTACTTTCATAGACTGATGTACAAGGACCCCCAGATCCCGTTGTACTTCCCATTATCACAACTAGACGTCATTTAGATAGTAATCTGCCTTCCTGTTTTTGCTACCAAAGTGGATAACATCACATTTATCCGCATTAATCTTCATCTGCCATGCATCTGCCCACTCCCCCAACCTGTCCAAGTCACCCTGCATTCTCATAGCATCCTCCTCACAGTTCACACTGCCACACAGCTTTGTGTCATCTGCAAATTTGTTAATGTTACTTTGAATCCCATCCAAATCATTGATGTATATTGTAAATAGCTGCAGTCCCAGCACTGAGCCTTGCGGTACCCCACTAGTCACTGCCTGCCATTCTGAATGGGACCCGTTAATCCCTACTCTTTGTTTCCTGTCTGCCAACCACTTCTCTATCCATTTCAGCACTCTACCCCCAATACCATGTGCCCTAATTTTGCCCACTAATCTCCTATGTGGGACCTTATCAAATGCTTTCTGAAAGTCCAGGTACGTTACATCCACTGGCTCTCCCTTGTCCATTTTCCTAGTTACATCGTGAAAAAACTTGGAGTCCACCAGGCCCTGGTGGACTCCAAGATCCCTCTGTACATCGATGCTGTTCAGGGTCTTGCCATGAACTGTGGACACTCTCCTCGTGGCACAATGGGAAGTCCTGCTATTCCGTGGTCAACACTCCCATCTAGTAGTGTCCCGCTGCAATTCCAGGTCCTGTTATTCCATGGTCAACACTCCCACCCCGTGGTTGCTCGACGCAATGACAGGTCCCCTGTATTTTATCCACAACACTTTAATTCATAGAAACATAGACAATAGATGCAGGAGTAGACACCATTCGGCCCTTCATGCCAGCACTACCATTCAATATGACCATGGCTGATCATCCACAATCAGTACCCCGTTCCTGCCGTCTCCCCATATCCCTTGAATCCTTGAGCCCCAAGAACTTTTTCCAACTTTCTCTTGAAAACATCCAGTGAATCAACGTCCTCTGCCTTCTGTGGCAGAGAATTCCAGATTCACAACTCTCTGGGGGAAAAGGTTTTTCCTCATCTCAGCACTAAATGGCCCACCCCTTATTCTTAAACTGTGACCCCCTGTTCATGTTTATATGCGATAGGAGCAAAGTTAGGCCTTTCGACCCATCGAGTCTATTCGTCCATTCAATCATGGCTGATCTATCTTTCCCTCTCAACCCCATTATCCTGCCTTCTCCCCATAATCCCTGATACCCGCGCTAATCAAGAATCCGTCCGAGAACTTATGAAGTAATAAAGTCACCTCTAGGTCCACAATTGATGAAGGCTCATCATCACACCAAAGCACCGCCTGTTTGTCTAGCTAGCTTTAGAATTAAAAACCTATTTTATTCATAAAATATCCTGTTGTCTATAAATACAGATGTAGAACGAATGTCAAAGTGAGCACAAAATAACAGGTCCTGTCATTGCGGCGGGCCACCACTGGGTGGGAGTGTTGTCCACAAAATAACATAACTTGTACTTGCGGCTGGCTACCACCAGGTGGGAGTGTTCAAGTCAACGCAAGTCACTTTTATTTCGATAGCACATTTAAAAAACAACTCTCCTTGACCAAAGTGCTTCACATTGGTGGAGGTACTAACGTTATACAACAGTGTATACAACGTTATACAATAGATTAAGTACATACATAAATACATACATATAGCCCTCCCTCAGAGATTAGATTAGATTAGATTAGATTAGATTCGTTTATTGTCATTCAGACCTTTCGGTCTGAACGAAATTTCGTTTCCCTGCAGTCATACATATAATTAAAAAATGACAAAAAACACACAATCAACACAAATTTAACATCCACCACAGTGAGTTCACCAAACACCTCCTCACTGTGGTGGAAGGCAAAATCTTAAAGTCTCTGTCTCTTCCCTCTTTGTTCTCCCTCTGCGCCGAGGCGACGGTTCAAACTCCGCGGGTGGTCGCTGCCGCCGCCACAGCTCCTAGTCCGAGTCGGGTCTTCGCTGCCGCGCCACGGTTCCGGGGCCGAGTCGGGTCTCCGTTGCCGCAGCCGCCACAGCTCAGAGGCCGAGTCGGGTCTCCGCTGCCGCTGCCTCCGCCACAGCTTCGGGGCCGTGTCGGGTCTCAGCTGCCGCTGCCGCCGCTACAGCACCGGGGCCGAGTCGGGTCTCCGCTGCCGATGCTCCCAACGCTACAGCTCCGGGGCCGAGTCGGGTCTCCGCTGCCGCTGCTGCCACCGCTACAGATCCGGGGCCGAGTCGGGTCTCCGCTATGGCTGCTGCCGCCGCTACATCACCGGGGCCGAGTCGGGTCTCCGCTGCCGCTGCTGCCGCCGCCACAGCTTCGGGGCCGAGTCGGGTCTCCACTGCCGCCGCCACAGCTTCGGGGCCGAGTCGGGTCTCCACTGCCGCCGCCACAGCTTCGGGGCCGAGTCGGGTCTCCACTGCCGCCGCCACAGCTTCGGGGCCGAGTCGGGTCTCCACTGCCGCCGCCACAGCTTCGGGACCGAGTCGGGTCTCCACTGCCGCCGCCACAGCTTCGGGACCGAGTCGGGTCTCCACTGACGCCGCCACAGCTTCGGGGCCGAGTCGGGTCTCCACTGCCGCCGCCACAGCTTCGGGGCCGAGTCGGGTCTCCACTGCCGCCGCCACAGCTTCGGGACCGAGTCGGGTCTCCGCTGCCGCTGCCACTGCCGCCGCCACAGCTTCGGGGCCGAGTCGGGTCTCCGCTGCTGCTGCCACTGCCGCCGCCACAGCTTCGGGGCCGAGTCGGGTCTCCGCTGCTGCTGCCACTGCCGCCGCTACAGCACCGGGGCCGTGTCGGGCCTCCGCTGCTGCCACCACAGCACCGAGGCCGCCAGCTCCGCCATTAGGCCTCGGCGCAGACCGGAGACGGGGACGGGGAATACGACCGAAAAAAAAGTCGTGTCCCCTGAAGGAAGAGACCAAAACATGTTTCTCCCACCCCACCCACACACATACACAACTTAATAAAACAAAATTAACTAAAACATGACAAGGAACAAAAAGAGGATGTCAAGAAAGGCTTGAGAGTAAAGATAAATTTTACGTCTCGACCATCTCGATGGAGGGGGCAGTTCTGATGGGAAGAGGGATGCTGTTCCACAGTCTCGGAGCTGCAACCGCAAAGGCCCCTGAGCTGATGCCTAGACGGCGGGATGTTCAGTAACATCTGGAGGGACCTGGAGATGGTGTGGTGGCTAAGTTGACTTTTGATGCAGGTGGGGACAAGCCTGTTAAGGGCTTTGTAGACATAAAGAAGGATCTTGAAATTTACACGGAACTGCACAGGGAGCCAGTGGAGAGAGGTCAGGGTCGGGGTGATGTGGTCCCTTTTTCGGGTGCCCGTCAGGAGTCTCGCTGCGGCGTTTTGGACCAGTTGCAGGCGGAACAGGGAAGTTTGGCTGATCCCAGTGTAAAGGGAGTTGCAGTAATCGAGGCGTGAGGAGGTAAATGTGTGGATGATCTTTTCGAGGTCGTCAAACTGGAGGAATTGTTTTATTTTAGCTATCGTCCGAAGCTGGAAGAATCTAGCTTTTACCATGGCATTGACTTCTTTGTCAAATTTCAGTGCCGAGTCAAATATCACGCCAAGGTTTTTGACATGAGGTTTGTTGACGTGACGTGTTGTTGACGTGACGTGTTGTCCACAAAATAAATGGTCGGCCTTTTTCAATTTTAATATCGTCTTTTTACCCTATATTATATTATTTTAATGTAAGAGTTATATAGAGCTCCAGGGGTTAGTTGAATCAATGGATGTGGGGAGAAGGCAGGCACGGGTTATTGATTGGGGACGATCAGCCATGATCACAATCAATGGTGGTGCTGGCTCGAAGGGCCGAATGACCTCCTCCTGCACCTATTTTCTATGTTTCTAAGAATATCTTTATATATCCGGATGATTGATGTAGTAAATGGAGAACCCACATTTGAAGTATTGTGAGCAGTGTTGAGCCCCATATCTGAGGAAGGATGTGCTGGCTTGGGAGAGGGTCCAGGGGATGTTTAGTTCAGTTTAGTTTAGATACACAGCATGAAACGATATGATAGTTTGAACTTTATTGATCCCAGGAGGGAAATTGATCTGCCAACAGTCATAAAAACACGAAATACATGAAACATAGAAACATAAAAAACAGGCCTGTCCAATCCTCTCCACATCCACTCTATCCAAGCCTTTCACTATACTGTACGTTTCAATGAGGTGTAAACGTTCAATTATTCTAAACTCCAGCGAGTACCGACAAACGCTCATGATAGGTTAACCTACTCATTCCCAGGGACATTCTTGTAAACCTCCTCTGGGCCCTCTACAGAGCCAGCACATCTTTCCTCAGACAAGGTGCCCAAAATTGCTCACAATATTCCAAATGTTGCCTTACCAGTGCCTTATTGAGCCTCAGCGTTACATCCCTGTTTTTGCAAACAAGCCCTCTTGAAATAAATGCTAGCGGGCATTGAGTTTGCTTTCTTTACTACCGATTCAACTTGCAGATTTACTTTTTGGGAATCTGTAAAAGAGTCAGTCACTCGGTATAACATTATTTATTACAGTTTACTCACAGTACCCTTCAGCATATTGTTAAGGCAAGCGTAGCAGTTATTGGTTGGTGTGAAGTAACCAATCTACATCTTTCCTTGTAGAAATGAAATAAAGCACAACTAAAATGGAAGCCAATAAGCAGAAACACATTAATACATGATGACTAAATAATACGGTAGCAGAAAATGTGTACTAACACATACTGGGACGTATAGATATTTACACAAAATCTCCATATCTAAGGGGTGGTCTACAGACCCATCCGCCGCTTGTGCGGTATAAATCCACGTCTCCTCCTCTCACCGGGGAACTGACTGGGGAAGTAACCGGGGGCGGTATCGGAGACCCGTAGAGTGGAGGCAGCGAAACGGGCGAGCGGGGCGCCGAACATTGTGGAAAGGCCGCAGGGGGCACGGTCAGTGTTCTGCAGCAACTGGGCGCAAGGGAGCAGTCAGCCCTGCAATGAGAGGGTACATCAAACGTGTGACCTCTGGATACGGACGTGGTTCCAACACAGGAAGAGGTTGACGGTTGCGTCTGTAAAGGGCCCCCGTCCGCGCTAACCAGGTATGAGCGCGGTTCTTTGGCAGGGCTGTGACTGTGATCTAAACGGCCATAGCTCTTGCGAGTCTGAAGCCGAACAACTTGCCCACTAGAGAGAGGTTTAAGTGGTTTGCTGACCTTGTTGAAAGATCGTTTCAGTGCATCGCGTTTCAGTTGGAGTTATTTTTGGACAACGGGAGGTGTGCGGACCTGTGGCTGCAGCAACTGCTGTGGCACAAACAGGGCATCACGGGTTTGACGAGACATCAGGCGTTGGGCTGGAGATCCCAGTATGGGATCGCGGGCGATGTTCCTTAGGTTGAGCAGGTCCAGGTACACGTCGGATTTAGTAAATTGTGACCGCTCCATTAGTTGTTTTGCGCTTCGGACAGCCCGCTCGGCAAGTCCGTTGGACTGTGGAAACTGAGGGCTGCTGGTGATAGGTAGAAAATCCCACAGTTGAGCAAAGTTTCTGAAGTGCTGGCCGCCTGACTGCCGTTGTCGGATAGGAGGCGTGCAGGGGAACCGTGCACGGAGAAGTGGCGTGACAGCTTCTGGATGACCATGTCAGATGTGACCGTTTGGAGTAGATCAATTTCAAACCAGTCCGAATACGAGTCAACGAGAACCAAAGAGTGTTTTCCACGGCATTTGAATATGTCGGTAGCGACTGTGGACCACGGCACAGGAGGAAACGGCTGTGAGGGGAAAGGTTGTTTCTGTTGGTGTGGCACTAGGCTGTTGCAGATAGCGCAGACTTCGACTGTCACATATGTACCTGGACATACCAGGCCAGTAAAACATGCTCTGCGCTTGTTATAGAGTTGTCTCCTCACCGGGGTGGACCCTGTGGACAGCATCAAAGTACTTGTCCTCAACAACTGCTTTGTGACCCTTGACTATAATGCCGTCCTGTAGCACCAGGTTGTCGCAAACTAGGTAGTAGGGGCGAATCGCGAGTGGGGGACTGTGTTGTTTATCCAGCTACGCCGGATGACGGAAGACAGCAATTTTAGAATCTCGTCTGCAGCCGTGTGCTCTGCCAGGCTGCTTAGGCATTCAGTGGGAACATACGATACCTTCATTAGTGAGAACTGGTCCTGTTCAGAGGGCTGTTGTTCGCTGGTTTTGCGTGGGGCTCTTGATAGCGTGTCAGCTATGTGCATGTCCTTGCCCTTTTTGTAGACTATAGTAAAATCAAAACGCTGTAGCTGCATCCTCACCTGTTGCAGGCAACCCAGAGGGGCGTGGATGGGTTTGTTTAGGATTGTGACCAGTCTCCACAGCCACAGATTTTCCAAAAGTAAAGTCTTTAAATTTTGTGCTGGCGAAAACCACGGCAAGTAATCCCTTTTCGATTTGGGAGTAACGTTGTTCAGTTTCAGTCAGGGTGCAGGAGGCGTAGGCAACAGGCCTGTGGTCGCCATCCCACTTCTGACACCATATAAAAGTGTCAGTCAGTCGCACAACATGGTGCAACATTATTGATTAAAGTTTACTCACAGTACACTTCAGCATATTGTTAGGGCAAACGCAGCAGCTATTCGACTGACAGCATGAACTGAATTCTGATAATATAAACTGCATAGTAGGCAGAGCTTCTATTAATAAAGCACTACAATTGGTTGGTGTGACGTAACCAACCTATAAATCCTGCACCAATACTCCCAAGTCCCATTGCATCTCCGATTTCCGGATTTTCACCGTTTAGAAAATAGTCTACGCCGTTATTCCTACCACCAAAATGCATGCCTCCACACATTGCTGCACTATATTCCATCTGCCCCTTCTCTGCCCACTCTTCCAACCTGTCCAAGTCCTTCTGCAGAGTCCCTGCTTTCACTACACACACACCTATTTCGTATCATCCGTACTTAGCCACAAAGCCTTCAAACCCCTCGTCCAAATCATTAAAATGCAATGTGAAGAGTAGCGGCCCCAACACCAAACCCGACAGAACCCTAATCACTTGCAGTCAACTAGAAAAGTCCCTTGTATTGCCACTTTTAGACTTCTGCCATCCTGTCAACCTGCTATCCATGCTAGTATCCGGGATAGAAGGCAGGGGAGAGTGTAGCAGGAGAATGAGGGGAGAGAATGAGAGGGGAGAGTGTGGAGGTAGAATGAGGGGGCAGAATGAGGGGGAGAGGGAGGGGGAGACAGAGAGGGAATGATGGGAAGGAGGAGATGGTAGCACAAAGGCGGATCAGGAGGGGGGGAATGAGACCTAGGGCGTGAGGAGGGGGGCTGAGTAGGAAGTGAAGAGGAGTAGAAGCAGGAGGGGGGAGGAGCAGGAGACTGATGGTTGATCAGGAGGGTGGTAAAGATGGGGGAAGAGTACGGGAGGGTAAACAGAGAGAAAGCAGCGGAGAAAGATTTGGGAGGGGAGCGGTAGAAAGGAGTGAAGTAAATATTGCGGAGATAGGGACGGTCACATATTTCTGATCAAATTTGCAATGATTCGAGCCGGAATCTGGAATTGACAAGTGTTTATTAAGTTCAGCAAATATTAGTCATCTAGACATCCACTAACTTTACTGTCATCAACTATTTACATTTGATTTACGGATGATAAAGCAGTAACATACATTGCTGTGTGAATGAACAGTTTGAACAATGTTGCTGCTTCTGTTTTCACCATCAATCCACAGCAGGAGCTGATAAAGTCACATCCGGGATCCTGCAGGTCCCGCTGCAATTCCCCCGTCCCCCACTGGGGGGCAGCACCGGATATCCGGCATCATCAGTAGCAGCGCCGCGTACCCGGGTCACGTGGCATCAGGCAGGGCCGCCTCTGACATCACAGCCCGGCCGGCCCGGGAAGCGGTGGGGTTTAAGGGGAAGGGAGGCCATTTGAAAGGGAGGGCGGGGAATAAGCCAACAATATTCCAGTCCCCAGGGCGGTGACGTTTACAGCCCGTGATGTTCACACGACCACTCTCAGTCTGGGTCTGGTTCCCCGCAGACTCTCCAGCTGCTTCCGTCCATCTGCACTAAACTCATTCCACCGCAGCCTGAAACAAGTCGAGGAATAAAGAGAAAATAAACAGATGAAACAACAGTGTCAATAACAGGGACTGGGGTTAATATTTCAACAACACTTACAGAACAAAATCACAGGAGATCCCCTGATATTTTATCACATTAAACATTAACACAAACACTCACAAGATCCACTCCAAACTCCGGTGGTTCAGTATGAGGCGGCGGAGAGCGGGGACAGATCGGTCTGTGAGGGAGTTGTGCAACAGGTACAGCTTTGTCAGTGAGGGTTTTGCACTGAGAGCGGAGACGAGATCCTCGACTCCAAAATCTGTGAGACCGACATAGTTCAGCCTGGAGATGAGAGAGAGTGAGGGTGAGGAACATAGACAGGAGACGGTGCAAATCCCCAGTGCTTATCAGTGACACAATTACCGATCATATTAAAGTTCAGTTAGACAAAAATGATGGAGAAACTCAGCGGGTGAGGCAGCATCTATGGAGCGAAGGAAATGGGCGACGTTTCGGGTTGAAACCCTTCTCCTTAGCCCACTGTCTCCGCCTCTTCCTTTCTTCTTCCCTCCCCACCCCCCACCCTCACATTAGTTTGAAGAAGGGTCTTGACCCGAAACGTCACCTATTTCCTTCGCTCCATAGATACTGCCTCACCCGCTGTGTTTCTCCAGCATTTTTGTCTATCTTCGATTTTCCATCATCTGCACTTCCTTATTAATCATATTAGTGTTCAGTATCAGACACCCAGTGACAGTAAACACAATCTCTCACAGTCTAGGACTTACTCCAGTGTCTGTATTTTACAGTCCGGGTTCCTCAGAGCCGCAGACACCAGTTTCACTCCGGAATCTCCCAGTTCATTCTCATTCAGGTTCAGCTCCGTCAGTGAGGGGTTTGTACTGAGAGCGGAGGCGAGATTCACGGATCCAGAATCTGTGAGACCGACATTGTTCAGCCTGGAGATGAGAGTGAGAGGGTGAGGGACACAGAAAGACAGCAGACGGTGCAAATCCCCAATGTTTTTCGGTGACACAAATACTGGTCATGTTAATGTTCAGTATCAGACACCCAGTGACTGTAAACACAATCTCTCTCAGTCTGGGACTTACCCCAGTATCTGTATTTTACAGTCCGGGTTCCTCAGAGCCGCTAATGCCAGTTTCACTCTGGAATCTCCCAGTTTATTCTCACCCAGCTCCAGCTTCGTCAGTGAGGAGTTTGTACTGAGAGCAGAGGCAAGATCCTTGGCTCCAAAATCTGTGAGACCGACACTGTTCAGCCTGGAGATGAGAGAGAGTGAGGGTGAGGGATACAGAGAGACAGGAGAGGGTGCAAATCCCCTGTGTTTATCAGTGACACCATTACTGACCATAAAAATGTTCAGTGTCAGACACCAAGTGAGTGTAAACACAATCTCTCTCAGTCTGGGACTTACCACAGTTTCTGTATTTTACAGTCCGGGTTTCTCAGAGCCGCAGACACCAGTTTCACTCCGGAATCTCCCAGGTCGTTGCCTCCCAGTCTAAACACAAACAGAGTAAGAAACAAACGGATACAAACCCCGGGCTGAGATAACTTCTCCCAAACTGATATTTCTGGAAGCACCTCAGCAAATGATTGAATAAATCTCTGTGGTTGCGGTGTGTGGAGACTTTCATAATTTATACCCATTCCCCGACGACCGGGAAATGTTCCCCGTGCAGAGAACGGCTGGAACACACGTGACCCGGGGGGGGTGGGGGGGGGGGGTAACGGAGTCGACCACTGGTGACCCGGGGGAGGTGGGGAGGGGGAGGAGCGGATCCGACCACCGCCAACTCGGAGGGTAAAATAGGAGGGGTGCCAGGCACAGTGACGGCCACTCGGCCCCATAGAAGGGGTGCTGGATGGAATAACAAAATAGTGAAACAATTTTACAGTTCAGTGTTAACATCAAACGGACAGTTACCTCAATTCCTGACACTTGTGCAGAGCCGGTCCCAGCCGCTGGAGACCTTCACACTGAATGCAGCAGCATTCCAGATCGAGGTGTTTGATTGTATCACAGAGCCTGATGGCATGAGACAGGACCGCACAGTCAATCGGAGTGAGTCCCAGTGCACGGAATGAAAGGTTTTCCACGGATCCCAGTGTCTGCTGAGCCAGTAGAGGATTCTGAGACTCAAACAGGTAGTGCAGCGTGTTCAGGAGGCTCCTTTTACCAGTTTCACTCTCTGTGTTTCCAGCCCGGCGATTAACCTCCTCCTTCACCCAGTCAATCACTCGGCAGATTGTTTGATGAGGGAATTTACCCAGAAACTCCTCCAGGATCCAAGCTGTCCGTGGGGAGGAGAGACCAGCGACAAAACGGAGAAATACTTCAAATCGCCCGTCTGTCATGCCATGGGCTTCAATGAGGAGTGTCTTGATATTCCCGCGATCTGGAGACATGAATTGTGCGAGTGCGGCTACAAACTCTTGGATGGTGAGGTGCGGGAAGGTGTACACCACGCTCTGGGCTGAATCCTCTCTCTCCAAAAGTTCCATCAGGAACCCGGACAGGAACTGGGAAGGCTGCAGACTGTTTTTGATCAAATCTCCAACTGTGAACACAATGTTCTTCTCAGCCACTCCAGTGAAGGCCATCTGACCAACCCTCAGTAACACCTCACGGGGGCTCTCAATCTCACGGCCGTGGTTTTTCAGTATGTTGTAAATAAAGTAGCAATATAGTTGTGTGATGGTCTTGGGAACTTGCTGCGGGGCCCGGTGTGTTTGTGTGAAGAAGGGGCCCAGTGTCAGGCCGAGGGTCCAGCAGTAGGAGGGGTTGTAGCTCATGGTGTACAGGATCTCGTTCTCCTTCACATGTTTGAACACAGCTGCTGCCACCGTCTGATCTTCAAAATACCTGGTGAAATATTCCTTCCGTTCCTCACCAACAAATCCCAGGATTTCAGCCGAGACACTGATCTCTGCCTTTTCCAGTAAATGTAACGCAGTGGGGCGGGTGGTCACTAGCACTGAACACCCTGGGAGCAGCTTGTGCTGGATTAAACTGTACACAATGTCAGACACTTCACACCACCACTCGGGATCTGGGCACTGGTGCTGAGGTTCTGTGTCTCTCCGACTGTCAGCAAAATCGATTCCACCCTTGAATTCATCCAGACCGTCGAATATAAACAGCAATCCCTCTGGGTTCTTCCAGACCTCTCCCAGAACATTCCCTAAGTAAGGATATTGATCCTGAATCAGTTCCCTCAGGGTTACTCTGCAGTTAATAGTATTCAAATCCCGGAATTTGAAACTGAAGACAAACTGGAAGTGTTGGTATATTTTCCCCGTGGCCCAGTCATGAACAATCTTTTGCACCATTGTTGTTTTTCCAATTCCCGGGACTCCGGCCACTGATGCTGAACTCCCAGATCTGGACTTACTCCGGGCAAAGCTGCTGTGGAACAATTGATCAGTCCTGATTTTTTCCAGTTTTCCCCGGAGACATTCCTCTCTCCACTCTTCATGGTCCCGGCCTCTTGCCAGCAGCTCATGTTCCACCAGTGTCAGATCTCGAACAGTGGAGATGATTGTGAGCTCAGCGTATCGATCAAGCAGCAGGAAATCCTTAACCTTCTCCTTCATCAGGATGGTGTTCACGCTCAGTGTTTCACTCTGTGCCTTCAGTGTCTCCTTGTGTTTCTGTTGAACATCTTGCACGGGAACAGGCAGATAATGGACACAATGTTAGGTGGCGCAACTCAAAATTCATGATTACAAGAATGAGTTCAATGCTCCTGAATTAAATCAATTCACGGACGGATTTCAATGGAGTGAGGTAAACCTGGTTACAGACACGCGAGATGACAGCGAGCCACGGCTGAGAAAATCACCAGCCAAGCAGATTGTGATATTAACTGCGCTGTTCACTGGTCCCTGCATGTCCTGCAGTAGATTCTCCCATGACAAACACAGCTAGCATTTATTTTGGGGTTGAACACAGACTTTGAAGAACCCAGTGTTGATCTGCTGGGCACAGACAGGGTAACGGACATTGGGTGTTCTGTCAGAGGGACATCTGGAGGGAAATACCCAGCAGCTCAGGAAAGGGGGGGTCAGCGTGGGGGGGAAGGAGGTGGGCACGGAGGAGGAGCAGAAGCGGATGGGGAGAGAGAGAGAGAACGGGGACAGAGGGAGAGGGAACGGGTGCAGGGGTGGAAGGGTGAGAGGGAAGGGTTACGGGAGGGGAAAAGGGACTTGGAGGGGAGGGGAGAGGCAAAGAGAGGGGAGGAGGAGGAGATTGGGAGTTGGGGAAGGGGAGAGAGAGCGAGTGGGAGAACGGGGGTGGAATGGCAGGAGTGTGTACGGATACACAGTATGTCAGGACGCCGTCAGGATGTTTACACAGTGTGTCAGGACTCTATTCAGGAATATGTGAGGTTACACAGTGAGTCAAGACTCTATTCGGGAGTATGTGAGGTTACACAGTGAGTCGGGACTCTATTCAGGAGTATGTGGGTTTATATATGTGTCAGGACTCTATCCAGGAGTGTGTGGGGTTACACAGTGTGTCAGGACTCTATCCAGGAGTGTGTGGGGATACACAGTGTGTCAGGACTCTATCCAGGAGTGTGTGGGGATACACAGTGTGTCAGGACCCTATTCAGGAGTGTGTGGGGTATCTCAGAGTGTCAAGATGTTGCCACGAGTGCTGGAAGGTTGCTTCTCGGATGGGAAGCCTGTGACTAGTGGTGTGCCTCAGAGTTCGGTGCTGGGTCCGTTCCTGTTTGTCATCTACATCAATTATTTGGATGAGAACATACAGTGCAATATTATCAAGTTTGCTGATGATACTAAAGTGAGTGGTTTTGCGGATAGTGAAGATGGTTGTGAAAGATTGCAGCAGGATCTGGATCGATTGGCCAGGTGGGCTGAGGAATGGTTGATGGAATTCAATACATAGAAATGGGACGTGTTGCATTTTGGGAAGTCTAACATGGGCAGGACCTACACAGCAAATGGTAGACCTCTGGGGAGTGTTGTAGAGCAGAGGGATCTAGGAATACAGGTTCAAGGTTGCTTGAAGGTCGTGTGGATCAGGTGGTCAAAAAGGCTTTTGGCACTTTTGGCCTTCATCAGTCAGAGTATTGTGTATAGAAGTTGGGAGGTCATGTTGCAGTTGTATAAGACGTTGGTGAGGTCGCATTTAGAATATTGGGTTCAGTTCTAGGCACCATGTTACAGGAAGGATATTGTCAAGCCTGAAAGGGTTCAGAAAAGATTTATAAGGATGTTGCCAGGACCAGAGGGTGTGAGCTACATGGAGAGGTTGTGTAGGCTGGGGCTCCATTCCTTGGAACGCAGGAGGATGAGGGGTGATTTTATAGAGGTGTACAAAATCATGAGCGGAATAAATCATGTAGACGCACAGAGTCTTTTGGCCATATTTGGGGAATCGAGGACCAGAGGACATAGGTTTAAGGTGAAGGGGAAACATTTAGTAGGAATCCGAGGGGTAACTTTTTCCACACAGTGGGTGGTGGGGGTATGGAACAAGCTGCCAGAGGAGGTAGTTGAGGCTGGGAATACCCCATAATTTAATAAACATTTAGACAGGTACATGGACAGGAGAGGTTTGGAGGGATATGGACTAAGGGCAGGCAGATGGGACTAGTGTAGCTGGGACATGTTAGCCACGGCGGGCAAGTTAGGCCGAAGGGCCTGTTTCAACACTTGATCACTCTGAGATCGACCGATTGGGGGGAGAGAGGGGAAATAGCGGTGAGGGAGGGGGAGGGTAAGAGTGCGGAAGAGTGGCAGAGGGAGTGGTGGAAGTGGCAGAGGGGAAGAGAGAGGGGAGGGGGAGAGAGGTGTGGGGGAGGGGGAGGAAGGGGAGGAGGGAGATGGGGTAGGGGATAGAGGGGGAAGAGTGTGGAGGGAGGTGGAAGAGTGGGGAGGGAGAAGGGGGGTGGGGGAGAGAGGGATGGGGTGGGAGGATGAGGGGAGGAGAGCGAGATGGAGAGGGGGAGGAGAGGGAGAGGGGTGAGGAGAGGGAGATGGAGAGGGGGAGGAGAGAGGGCTGGGGGACGGAGGGAGAGGGGTGGGATAAGGGGGAGAGAAGTGGAAGTGGGGAGGGAGGGGTAGGGGGAGTGGTGGAAAAAGGACAGAGAGGTCAGGGTAAGGGGGCGGGGGAGCGAGGGAAGAGGGTGGGGTAGAGGGAAGGGGAGTGGGGGAGGGAGGGATGGGGGTGGGAGAAGGAAGGGGGAAGAGGGAGAGGGGTGAGGAGAGGGAGATGGAGAGGGGGAGGAGAGAGGAGTGGGGGTGGGGGAGAGAGGTGTGGGGGAGAGGGGACGGAGGCGAAGACGGATGGGGTAGGGGGTAGAGGGGGAAGAGTGTGGATGGAGGGGGAAGAGTGGGAAGGGGAAGGGGGGGGAGAGAGGGATGGGGGTGGGAGGAGGAGAAGGAGGGGAGGTAGAGTGGTGAGGAGAGGGAGGTGGCGAAAGGGGGGAGAGGGATGGGGAGGGGGAGAGAGGGATGGGGAGGGGGAGAGAGGGATGGGGGAGGGGGGGAGGAGGGAGATGGGGTAGAGGGGTGGGGGAGTGGGAAGGGGAGTGGGCGAGAGAGGGATGGGAGGGGAAGGAGAGGGAGAGGGGTGAGGAGAGGGAGATGGAGAGGGGGAGGAGAGAGGGATGGGAGGGGAGGAGAGAGGGATGGGGGAGGGATGGAGATGGGGGGGGAGGAGGGAGAAGGGGTAGAGGGGTGGGGGAGATGGAAGGGGAGTGGGAGAGAGAGGGATGGGAAGGGGAGGAGAGTGTGAGAGGGGTGAAGAGAGGGAGAGGGGAGGAGAGAGAGATGGGGAGGGGAGAGAGGTGTGGGGGAGGAGGGAGATGGGGTAGGGGAGGGAGGGGGAAGAGTGTGGAGGGAGAGTGGCAGGGGGAAGGTGGTGAGAAGTGTGGAAGTTGGGAGGGAGAGGGGTAGGAGGAGTGGTGGAAGAGGGTCAGAGGGGTAGGGGATAGGGGTGGTGGGAGAGAGGGGAGGGAGGGGGAAGGGAGAGGGAGGGGTGGAGAGGGAGAGAGGTGGGGTAAAGGGGAGAGAAGTGGGGCAGGAGGGGTAGGTGGAGTGGTGGAAGAGGGGTAGAGGGAACGGGGCGGGGTAGAGAGGGAAGGGGGTGGGGGAAGAGAGGGAAGGGGGTGGGGGAAGAGAGGGAAGGGGGTGGCGTAGAGAGGGATGGGGGTGGGGTAGAGAAGGATGGATGGGTGGAGGAGGGGGAGGAGAGGGAGAGGGGTGAGGAGAGTGAAACATAGAAACATAGAAATTAGGTGCAGGAGTTGGCCATTCGGCCCTTCGAGCCTGCACCGCCATTCAATATGATCATGGCTGATCATCCAACTCAGTATCCTGTACCTGCCTTCTCTCCATACCCCCTGATCCCTTTAGCCACAAGGGCCACATCTAACTCCCTCTTAGATATAGCCAATGAACTGGCCTCAACTACCTTCTGTAGCTTCCTGGTGGCGGCGCGACTCGTTGCAGCGGCTCCTACAGCCTCTCTGTCTTTTTTTAAATTTTTGTCTAGTTAAATGTAGTGTTTGTGTTTTTTTAAGCTTGGTTTTAAATGTGTATATGTGGGGGGCGGGGGGGGGGGGAGGGGGAAACCGTTTTAAATCTCTTCCCTGTCCGGGAGACCCGACTTTTTCCCTGTCGGGTCTCCGTTGTCGTTGGGGCCTAGCACCGTGGAGCGGCCTCCAACCTGAACGACCCGGGGGCTCAGGAGACTGCGGATCTGCGGACTACTCACCATCGTGGGGCTGGCCGGCCCCGGAGCGTGTGGAGCGGTGGTGACTCCCTCGCTGCTGCAACTCGACTCCTGGGGCTCGGAGGCTCCAGCAACGCAGCCGCAGGTCCGGTGGACTGGGACATTGGGAGCTCGCGGGTCCGGGGGGAGAGAGAGACTGCTTCCCGGAGCTCCCGCAACGCGACTTCTCCAGCCCGTGTCGCGGGGTTGGAATGACCCGGACCGGGACCGTACATCACCTGGCGCGGCTTCATGGCCGTGGGACTCACCATCGCACGCTGGGGCTCCGACCTTGTACTTTCAGACCGGGAGCGGGGCCGTAAATCGCCCCGCGCGGCCTAAAATGGCCGTGGGACTTAGCATCACCCGCCTGGAGCTTGGACATCGGGAGAGAAATTGAGAGCAGGGGAGAGAAAAGACTTTGCCTTCCATCACAGTGGGATCACTGTGATGGATGTTTGTGTGAACTTAATTGTGTGTATGTCTGTAGGACATTGTTTTTGTTTGTATGGCTGTGGAAACAAAATTTCGTTTGAGTCTCACTGGGGCTCAAATGACAATAAATTTGTATTGTATTGTATTGTATTGTAGCAGAGAAATCCAGAGATTCACCACTCTCTGTGTGAAAAATGTTTTTCCTCATCTCGGTCCTAAAAGATTTCCCACTTATCCTTAAACTGTGACCCCTTGTTCTGGATTTCCCCAACATCGGGAACAATCTTCCTGCATCTAGCCTGTCCAACCCTTTAAGAATTTTGTAAGTTTCTATAAGATCCCCCCTCAATCTTCTAAATTCTAGCGAGTACCATCCGAGTCTATCCAGTCTTTCTTCATATGAAAGTCCTGACTTCCCTGGAATCAGTCTGGTGAACCTTCACTGTACTCCCTTTATGGCAAGAATGTCTTTCCTCAGATGAGGAGACCAAAATTGCACGCAATACTCCAGGTGTGGTCTCACCAAGACCCTGTACAACTGCAGCAGAACCTCCCTGCTGCTATACTCAAATCCTTTTGATATAGTTTCAATAAGAAACCCTCTCATCCTTCTACGTTCCATATCCAGTCTTTCTTCATATGAAAATCCTGACATCCCGGGAATCAGTCTGGTTAACCTTCTCTGTACTCCCTCTATGGCAAGAATGTCTTTGGCAAGGGAGATGGAGAGGGGGGAGGAGAGAGGGTTGGGGGTGGTGGAGAGAGGGATGGAGAGGGGGGGGGGGAGGTGTGGGGGAGGGGGAGAGGTAGAAGTAGGGAGAGAGGGGTAGGGTGAGTGGTGGAAGAGGGACAGAGGGGCAGGGGAAGAAGGCGAGGGCAGAGTGGGAAGGGGGTGGGGTAGAGAGGGAAGGGGTGGGGGAGGGAGGAGAGGGAGATGGAGAGGGTGAGGAGAGAGGGTTGGGGGTGGTGGAGAGAGGGATGGGGAGGGGGGGGGAGAGGTGTGGGGGAGGGGGGGAGGAGGGAGATGGGATAGGGGAGGGAGGGGGAAGAGTGTGGAGGGAGGGTGAGAGAATCCTCTTTCTCTATCCCCACACACATGATGACGCGCTTCGACACAGGCTGCGGGGGTGGAGGGGGGTGGGTGGAGGGGCTGGGGCTGGGGCTGCTGCAAAGGCATATGTAAATGGTTTCATTCCGATTGGACACCTGTGAGCATTGGGCATTGTGACATCACACGATGGAACGTTCACCAACATTCTATGGGTGAGAATGTGTACATAAACACGACAACATTTAATCAGGAGTGGATACTTGGAATGAAAAGTGAAATCTCTACCGAAATGGAAAAAAACTTGGCGATTCTGCGTCTGGTGTTGGCGTAGCAACGAATTAAAGGCTGGCAGCCACAAGTCAGGCAGACACACACACACACACTTTTATATTATAGACTATAAGGGGAGCCGCGGCATCACACGCACACTAACCACCCCCCAAACACACAGGTGTGCGGAGGGGGGGAGGGGGAGACGGGGTGGGGAGAGGGGAGGGTGAGAAGAGGGGAGGGGAGGGAGGGGAGAGGGGGAGGAGGAAATGGGAGAGATTTGGGAGGGAGAGCAGAGCAGGGCAGGGGGAGTGAGATGGGGCTGGGAAGGAGGAGGAGTGTGGGGAGTGGGAGGAGAGTGGGGAGGGCAGGAAGGGGGGGAGAGGGGTAGGGGGGTGGGAGAGGGGAAGCGGGGAGTGGTGCAAGAGAGGGGTGGGGGAAGGGGAGAGAGGGAGGTGGAAGGAGGGGGAGAGATCGGGGAGAGAGGGGTGGGGGAAGGGGAGAGAGGAGGGAGGAGGGGGAGTATGGAATGGAAGGAGGAGGGAGAGGGGGAAGAGTGTGGAGGGAGTGGGAGAATGGTATGGTGGGCGGGGGGGAGAGAGGGGAAAGAGTGGTGAAGGAGAGTGGGAGGGGCAGAGAAGTGGAAGAGTGGGGAGGGAGGGAGGGGAGAGGGGTTGGGGAAGTGGTGGAAGAGGGACAGGGGGAGTGGTGGAAGAGGGACAGAGGGGTAGGGGAAGGGGTGTGGGCAAGAGGGGGAGAGGGGTGGGGGAAGGAGAGGGGTGGGGTAAGGGGGAGAGAAGTGGAAGAGTGGGGAGGGAGGGGTAGGGGGATTGGTGGTGGAGGGACAGGGGGGTAAAGGGCGCGGGGAGAGAGGGAAGGGGGTGGGGTAGAGATGGAAGGGGGTGGGGGAGAGAGCGATGGGGGTGGGAGGAGGAGAGGGAGAGGGGTGAAGAGAGGGAGATGGAGAGGGGAGGAGAGAGGGGTGGGTTGGGGAGGTGAGGGTAGGGGGAGAGAGGTGTGAGGGAGGCGAGGAGCGAGATGGGATAGGGGGTACAGGGGGAAGAGTGTGGATGGAGGGGGATAAGTGGGGAAAGGGAAGGGGGTGGGGGAGAGAGGGAAGGGGGTGGGGAGAGGGAAGGGGGGTTGGGGAGTGAAGGATTGGGGTGGGTGGAGGAGGGGGAGGAGAGGTAGAGGGGTGAGGAGAGGGAGATGGAGAAGGGGAAGAGAGAGGGATGGGGAGGGGGAGTAGGGAAGGCGGAGGGAAAGGGGGAAGAGTGTGGAGGGAGAGGGGGAAGAGTGTGGAGGGAGGAGGAGAGTGGTAGAGGGGGCGGGGGAAGAATGGGATGGGAGGGGAGAGGGGTGGGGGGAGAGAGGGGAAATAGTGGGGAGGGGGAGTGGGAGCGGCAGGAGAGGGAGAGAAGTGGAAGAGTGGGCCAGGGGGAGAGGGGGTGGGGTAGAGAGGGAAGGGGGTGGGGGAGAGAGGGATGGGGTGGGAGGAGAGGGAGAGGGGTGAAGAGAGGGAGATGGAGAGGAGGGGTGGGGGAGGGGAGGGAGGCGAGGAGCGAGATGGGGTAGAGGGGGAAGAGTGTGGATGGAGGGGGAAGAATGGGGAGAGGGAAGGGGGTGGGGGGAGAGGGAGTGAGGAGAGGGAGAGGAGAGAGGGGTGGGGGACGGGAGGAGAGAGGGATGGGGAGGAGGGAGAGGAGGAGGGAGGGTGGGAGGGAGGAAGAAGAGTGTGGAGGGAGGGGGAGAGCGGTAGGGGGGAAAGAGTGGGGAGGGAGAGTGGGGGAGAGAAGTGGAAGAGTGGGGAGGGAGGGGGAGAGGGGTAGGGGGAGTGGTGGACGAGGGACAGGGGGAGTGGTGGAAGAGGGACGAAGGGGTAGGGGAAGGGGTGGGGGACAGAGGGGAGGGAGGGGGAGACAGAGGGGTGGGGGAGGGAGAGGGGTGGGGTAAGGGGGAGAGAAGTGGAAGAGTGGGGAGGGAGGGGAAGGGGGAGTGGTGGAGGAGGGACAGAGGGGTAGGGGGAAGGGGGCGGGGGGAGAGAGGGAGGGGGTGGGGTAGAGAGGGAAGCCGGGTGAGGGAGGGAGGAATGGGAGAGGGAGAGGGGTGAGGAGAGGGAGATGGAGAGGGGGAGGAGAGAGGAGTGGGGGAGGCGAGGAGAGCGGAGGGGGAGAGAGCTGTGGGGGAGGGGGAGGGAGGCGAGGAGGGAGATGGGGTAGGGGTAGAGGGGGAAGAGTGTGGAGGGAGGGGGAGAGGGGTGTGGGGAAGAGGGGAAATAGTGGGGAGGGAGAGTGGAAGGGGGAGGGGTAGGGACAGTCCATCTGGTCCCAATTCCCTATCACCCCCAATCCTCTTTCTCTATTCCCACACACGTGATGACGCGCTTCGACACAGGCTGCGGGGGTGGGGCTGGGGCTGGGGCTGCTGCAAAGGCATATGTAAATGGTTTCATTCCGATTGGACATCTGTGAGCATTGGGCATTGTGACATCACACGATGGAACGTTCACCAGGGGCTGGGGCTGCAGCAAAGGCATATGTAAATTGATCCATTCCGATTGGACATCTGTGAGCATTGGGCATTGTGACATAAGACGATTGAACGTTCACCAACATTCTATGGTTGAAGGCTGTTTGTTTTTATTGGGGGGGGTGGGGGGGAGTGGGGAGAAGGATTTTATTAAAAATGTGTACATAAACACGACAAAATGTAATCAGGAGTGGATACTTGGAATGAAAAGTGAAATCTCTACCGAAATGGAAAAAATCTCGGCAATTCTGCGTCTGGTGTAGGTGTAGCAACGAATTAAAGGCTGGCAGCCACAAGTCAGGCAGACACACACACACACAGTTTTAATATATTACTAGACCAAGTGCAGACCAGTTGGGTCTGTTTCCCCAACGCGCGTTAGTGGGGGGGGCTGCGGCATCACACTCACACTTACCACCCCCCAAACACACAGGTGGGAGAGAGGGGTAGTGGTGAGGGATGGGGGAGGATAAGAGTGCGGAAGAGGGGCTCAGGGGTAGGGGGAGTGGTGGAAGAGGCAGAGATGGGTAGGGAAGAGAGGCGGGGGAGAGAGGGGTGGGGGTTGACGTGGGAGGGGGGGAGGAGGGAGAGGGGTGAGGAGAGAGGGAGAGGGGTGAGAGAGGGTGGGGGGAGTGCGAAAAGAGGGTGGGGGAGGGGGAGAGAGGAGAGATGGAGGGGGGGATGGAGGGGAGGGAGGAGGAGGAGGGGAAGAGTGTGGGGGAGGGGGAGAGAGGGGGAAGAGTGTGGAGGGAGATGGGGAGGGGATGGGGGAGATAAGTGGAAGAATGGGGAGGGAGGGGGAGGTGTAGGGGGGTGTTGGCAGTGGGAGAGAGGGAAGGGGAGAGGGGTAGGAGGAGTGGTGGAAGAGGGACAGAGGGGTAGGAGAAGGGGTGGGGGATAGAGGGGAGCGAGGGGTGGGGGATAGAGGGGAGCGAGGGGTGGGGGATAGAGGGGAGCGAGGGGTGGGGAAAGTGGGGAAGAGCGGGGAGGGAGGGGGAGGGGTGGGGGGTGGTGTAAGAGGGACAGGGGCAGGGGGCGGGGGGAGAGATGGAGGGGGTGGGGGAGAGAGAGGGAAGGGGGTGGGAGGAGATGGAGAGGGGGTGGAGAAGGGGCGGAGGGGAGGAGGAGGCAGGAGGGGAGGAGGGAGGGGAAGGAGGAGGGAGAGGGGGAAGAGTGGGATGGGAGGGGGAGGGTGGTAGGGGGGAGAGAGGGGGAATAGTGGTGAGGGAGGGGGGAGGATAAGAGTGCGGAAGAGGGGTAAGGGGTGTGGTGGAAGAGGCAGAGATGGGTAGGGAAGAGAGGTGGGGGGAGAGAGGGGTGGGGGTTGTCGCGGGGAGGAGGTGGGAGAGGGGTGAGGAGAGAGGGAGAGGGGAGAGAGGGGGGAAAGGGAGGAGGAGGGAAAGGGAGGAGGAAAGAGCGGTTGGCGTAGCAACAAATTAAAGGTTGGCAGTCACAAGTCGGGCAGACACACACAGACAGACAGACAGACAGACACAGATAGATATCCTGTTGTGCTGAAGCAAGCAAAAATGTCTTTGTCCTATCTGGGACACATGACACTAAACTCTCTTGACTTGACTATATGACTCGATGAGTGCGTGGAGTTACAGTGTGTCAGGGCCCTACCAGGAGTGTGTGTGCTTTCCCAGTGTGTCAGGAACCAACCAGGAGTGTGTGTGGTTTCAGTATGTCAGGAACCTACCAGGAGTTTGTGTGGTTTCAGTGTGTCAGGGCCTTACCAATAGTGCGTGTCGTTTCCCAGTGTGTCAGGACCCTGTCAGGTGTGTGTGGCGTTTCACATTGTGTCAGGGCTCTGTCAGGAGTGTGTGGCGTTTCACATTATGTCAGGGCCCTGCCAAGAGTGTGTGGGGTTGTACAATATGTCAGGGCCCTGCCAAGAGTGTGTGGGATTGTACAATATGTCAGGACTCTGCCAGGAGTGTGTGGGGTTACACAGTGTGTCTGGACCATCTAGGAGTATGTGGGATTACAACAGTGTGTCAGGACACTGCCAGGAGTGTGTGGGGTTCCACAGTGTGTCAGGACTCTACCAGGAGTGTGTGGGGCATCACTGCATACACTGTCTCTCCGGGTGTGCACTGGATTTCACAGATCTCTTCCACAACCTGATACATTGCAAAGCCATGTACAATTAACGCCTGGAGTTGTTCAAATAATGCGATGTAATGTTTTCAGTGTATATCAGAGATCAGATGATCTAGGAACTACTATCCACCTCTTTGGTTACGCTCGGACTTTCCTCGTTTTACCTGGCACTAAATATTATTCCCTTATCATGTATTTTTACAGTGTAAATGGTTCGATTATAATCAGGTATTGTCTGTCTGCTGACTAAGCAGAATGCAACAAAAGCTTTTTGCTGCACTTCGGTTCAAGTGACAATACACTAAACTAAGTTAAATTAAACCTGAATGTACTGACGAAGGAGCAATCCATAGTGAATTCCCGCCTCAGTCCCAATAATTCTTCAACCTTTGATCTTCTGATTACCAATTCGCCAAATCTATGAACATACAGTTTCAGTATTACATCAATTCTAACAAGTCGTTGGTGTGAACTGTACATTTCAACACTCACCTTCCATATGAGAGGGTAATTCAGCCAAACCTCTGGCGATGTTCATGTATTCTTGTGGATCAGGACCTGTTCAAATCAACGAGCATTCATTAAACCAGACTTGAATAACATTGGTAACTCCAGTGTTTCAATGTGATATTCAGTTCAGTGTGTTGATTTACCGTACCGAGCTCCTGGATTTCTTTCAGTATTTTGTGCAGCTTTGGTAATTCATTCTGCATTTTCACAAAGGATTCCCACATCACCCGCCGGGCACGGTTGCCTTTCTCCATCACCAGACAGTGGAAGAGCGTGGAACTGTCTCTGCGGTTTCCCTTTACCGTGAGCTCAGAGACACTCTGAAGAACAACAATGAATAAATTGAGAAGTGACTGAGACAAAGCTAATGGATTAGCTGTTCAGTGATGAGATATTATGGTAGTTTTGAGCATAGTGGCGGGCATTGGATTGCCTCCTCATTCACCCATGACACTGTGCTGACAATCTGTGTACTCCCAGAGTCCTGACTGTGTGAAACTCACTTCACACCTGGCAGTGTCCGAGAACACAGCAGAGTACAGCATGGGAATAGGCCATTCAGGCCAATGATGGCTGTGTTGAAACTGATGTGAAATTAATCCAATTCCTTTTGGCCTCACATGGACTGTATCCTACTAGGAATGGACGCGTCCAGTCCAACCTGCATTTCATCCTGCTCTGCATTTTGATGCTATTATGTTCTTTCATCAACATTCTTACCCTCATTGACCAGTTAACATTTGTATTTCTATACCTGCCCCCAGTTTTACCCGATCAAAGACATCCCTCTCTTGTACATTTCCTGCAGCTCATCCCCCCTTCTCACTGCACATTAACTCGGCTTCTCTTCCCACAGATGCGTAAATAACTGACGTTTGTTGATATGGTAGATTTTAGCAAATGTACTTTTGTTTATTTTATTTCAATTGAATGTTAAACGAACAGTTCAATGTCTTAAGACAAATTCAGCAGGTCAGACAGCACCTCCATAAACAGAGTTCTTTTGAGCAGTACATTGTGTGTTTTTTTGTAAACCAGCATCTGAAGTTCCTGGTGCTTATGCCTAATGTCCTCTGGTTTAATGAACTGAACTAATTGTGACCAATGAAACTTATGACACTTGAAAAGTACTATCACATTTGATTCTGGTTTACTTCTTCCAGACCATTGTGCCAAGATGCATGTGTAGGAAGAACAGCTGGATCAGAATGAACAATTCTCAGAAATCCCCAGGTCACAGGTTTTATTGCAAAGGATGCAAACTGATCAGAGATCAGTGTCTCCATTGCACTGTTCAACCCAGGGAGTGCGAGGTGAGTGGGACTGGCATTGCTGACTCTTCCCCCCTCAATGCCATCAGTTCTGTGACAGGAAACAGAAGTCGCCGTGTTCTTTCCACTTACCCTGAGTTCTTGTTCACTGAAACATCCCTGCCGTCTCATCATGAAGCCGAGATTTTCAACCCCTTCTTCAATCGCCTGTTTCAGTCTCTCCCGATAGAATTTTGTCAGTTGGAAAAATTGGTAGTCGTTCCACTGTGTCAGAAGCTCAGAGAATGTAGGCGTTAGATCTGTATATTCAAAGAGAGAAACTAAACACCATCTGAATCAGTCCCCTTGGCTCCCGCTACAACAGCAACCCTCATCCTGACTCTTCCTGCCCCCTATTAGAATGATCAAACCAGAATATCGGAATAAGACAACGTGCTGGTCTGGACCTTTCTTCAGGCTGATTGTGGTGGCGGTGAGCGGGGAGAAATGTGGACAAGAGGAGGGGCAGGTCAAAGCCTGGTAAGTAAGTTGGATGCAGGTGAGGGGAGTTTTTGATCGGCTGATAATTGGACAAAGGTCAGAGATGAAAAGACAGGAGTGAAACAGTTGCAAATTGTGAAGCAAGATGAATTAATGTATGTGGAAAGGGAGGGAGAAGTCTGCGCGAGGAGTAAAACTGGTTAGCATCCGGAAAATCCAGTAGGAATTGGCGGGTAAAGCTTAAGAGTTTAGCAAAACAGCGACGAGTCTATGCTTTGTCTCTCCAATTGACAACCATTTTAACTCTCTTCCCATTCCCATTGTAACGTCTCTGACCTTGGACACATGCTCACTGGAGGAACAGCACCTCAAATTCCGCTTGTGTAGCCTGCAATCCAGTAGTATGAACATTGAATTCTCCAATTGTAAGTAACAATCCAAACCGCACGCCCGCATTATTTCCTTCCCCCCCCCCCACTCTCTCTGCTGTCTAGCACCGATTTCCCCCCCTCCCCATTTCCTGCCTCCTATATTCTTTGCTTTATTTTCACAATCTCCAACACTCAATCTTTCTGCCTAACACCTTGAATTTTCACCTCTAGCCTTTATCCAACCACCTACCTATCAAAACAATCTCCTCAATAATTTCCATCTCACTTGCCAGGCTTTGTGTTGCCGCTCCTCTCTGCCAGTTTACAGCTGCCTTCGACAATCAGCCTGAAGAATCGGGGAGGCTGAGGCAGCGTGTGAGCAGGAAGGGTTAGATAGCGTCTGACCCGGGGAGGATGTGACAGTGTGACCCAGGGAGCATGGGCCCAAGGGGGATGAGACAGCGCGTGACCCGGGAAAGGTGGGCACTGGGGAAGTGTGATCATCTCCATAGCCGGTGTTCAGACAGAGAACAAATCAAAGGAAAAACTCAGTAGACAAAATGCACTGATGAAGAGGTGCAGGTGCACTTATCATCCGAGACAACACTGCAGTTGATGCCAGCTAATCTTCCTAGTTTTATTGTTTCATTGACGTTGTTTTATTATTCATACATTTGTCGTATTGCTTATTTTGCAATTTTTAATTATTGACTATTTTATTTTTTCTTTCCTGTAAAGCACCTTGAATTGCAGTTTGCACGAATGGTGCTATATAAATAAATTTGCCTTGCCTTGCCTTGCCTTCTACATGCATGAACCACCTATCTTACTCATGGAGAATGGAAACGCCTTGCAATTGCTCTCCTTCCACTAAGTCTGTCCCACCCATCACCATCGCTCCACTCTCTGTGGCCTCATGCTCCCTGGCTTCAATGTATACTTTGTCATGTGTACCCAAGTCCAGTGACCAACCTCCTATACACGAGGATCAGGAGAGGAAGTGATACACTATCTATTATATATAATAGATTAATGCAGTCTTTTACCCAGAGGAGGGAAATCAAGAAACAAATGACATAGGTTTCGGGTGGGGTAGGGGATTTTATGGTGAAACCGGTACACGGATAGGATAGGTTTAGAGGAACATGGGCCTTACGCAGATTTGTGGGACTATAGTAGATCGGCCTTGTTGTTTGACATGTTCAAGGTGGGCCGAAGAGCCTTGTTCCATGCCGTGTGCCTCTATGACTCTGAGGCACAACTTGGACCATAATAACTCCAACAGTGCAGACTACAGTGTCCAAACACAAGAGTCGCCATGTTTTATGCACCAACTTATACTCTTCACTTTCTCAGAAAGCCTCTCCCCAGTCACTGCATTAATGCACATCTGATTCTTCAATGAGGATGATTCATAACTTCTACGATCACTCCCTCTGTCCTTTCAACTACGGCCTGCAGATGTTAACATCCTCTCTTTCTCAGTCCCTTCCTTAATTCCCTATCCTTCTGACCTGTGGACCATGCATTAGATGCAAACCAGATATCAAGACAACATTTATATCTTGAAGAATTCTGCAACACACCTGTGTCCTTCCTTGTTGTTGAGGTCAATGGAGCTGCAGTTCTGTTTCCAACTTCAGCAATGTTGTGGATAGGTGTTACCACATTCTGCTGCTCTGCAGTAAACCGAATAGTAATAGTGGGATTAGACAATGATTAAGACAACAAGAAAAAGATTACCAAGTGAACCGTGAACCATTATACACCACTATCAATCTCCCGCTGTTGGGGGTGGGAGTGGGTAGGTTTGGGGGGAGGGGAAGGGGCGTGGAATGTCACCATTAAACTAGAAACTAAACTGAATCAGCCATTTCCATCCTGTGGCCTGGTGGTGTAACAGTATTGAAATCTTGCACTGAGCGACTCGCTTCTTCACATTTAAACCTTTCCCCAAGGGACACGTCAAAATATGTTGCAGCTCCTACACCATCTAGCATAACACTGTGCACTTGCCTGACAGCCCATTCATTTGGATCAATGGGTCAATAACTAGACCGATGCTTCAAAGGCCAGTGCTGGGTCTCCCAGGTTTACAATCTATATTAATGACGTGGATGTGATGATTTAACAGTTTAGCAGGGCACTTGAAAATATGGCGCGGATTGTTTGGATCATCGAAATTGGTTGATTGAGCAACTAATAAAAAGGCAAGATGCACCCTGTTGGGAGTAGTTGTATTGGTAGAGAGGCTGTGTAGAGGTAAAGTGCTGTGTACAGGGCAAGTGTGAGTCTTCGGCTCACAAGTCCTCGGAAAGGAGTCTGAGGAGAGGGGCAGGAGATAAAGGTCCAGTCTGTTGAACCTGCTGAGTAGGCTGTTGAGTGAGATTTTTGAGCTTGTTGTCTCTTATTTCAGTGCAGTCAAGAGGCAGGTGGAATGATGCAACGTTCCTCCTGCAGCTATGTCGAGCAACTGCTGGTGTCCCTGGTGACTAAACCCGTGGGAAATGTGTCTCAGTGCCGCTCCTTGCTGGCTGTATTTGTGAATTGGAGATGAAGATGGATGATCCAGCGATCAACCGAGAGACCCTTTGGACAAAACTAACAGCGAGATGGTCATGACCAAAGACCAGGATAAAAGGATGTGGGTGACCATCAGGTCCTGTATTTAAGAATGACTGCAAGGCATAGACCAGTGAACCTAACGTCTGTGTTAGGCAAATGACTGGAGAACATTGAGGGGAATGATATATCTATAAAGGGCTGATTACGGATAGTTAGCATAGTTTTGTAAGTCGGAGATCATATCTCACAAATCTGATTGAATTTTCTGAAGTAACTTAAAAGATTGATAATGGAAAAGCCAGAGACTTTACTTTTATGGACTGCAGGGTATTTGGTAATGTTCCACATGATAGGCTGCTTTGTAAGGTTTCATCGCAAGTGATCCAGGAAGAGCTAGCTGACTGGACAGAGAATTCATGATGAAAGGAAGCAGAGGGTGATGGTGGAAGTTTGTTTTTCAGACTGCAGGCCTGTGATCGTTGCTGGCCCCATTGCTGTTTGTAGTTTATATCAAAGATTTGGATGAGTACACAAGGCATGATTAATACGATGGTTATCAAATGATGCAAAGGGGTCTTCATCCGTTGGGCTGAGGAAAGTTGAATGGAGTTTAATACAGATAAGCACAAGGTGTTGCATTTGGGGAAGTCAAAGCAGGACAGGACCTTAGTGAATGACAGGGCTCATCAGTGAGAATATTGAGTATAGTAGTCGGGATGTTATGTAACTGGTGGACAAGACTTTGGCCAGGTCACATTTAGAGTAGTGTTCTGTTCTGGACACCTTGTTATAGGAAAGATGTTACCAAACTGGAAAGGGTGCAGAGAAGATTGAAGCGCATGTTGCCAGGACTCGAGGGCCCGAAGTTGAGCTCTTTATTATTTGGAGTGTCGGAGGATGAGGGATGATCTTATTGAGGTTGATAAGTTCGTGAAGGGGGGGGGGGGGGTGAATAGTGTCTTAGACCCAGAGTAGGGGAATGAAGAAACAGAGAACATAGATTGAAGGTGAGAGGAGAAAGATTTAATAGGAATGTGGGGGAAAACATTTTCACACAGAGCATGTTGGATATATGGAACGAGATACCAGAGGAGGTAGTTGAGGCAGGTGATACCACAACATTTAAAATATATTTGCACAGGTGCACAGATCAGAAAGGTTTAGAAGGGCATGGACCAAATGCAGGCAGGTGGGACCAGTGCAGATGGGGCATCTTGGGCCGAATAGCCTATTTCCTTGCTGTACGAGTCTATGACTTTATGATTTGTATTAATGAAGCCAAACCTGCATAGAACATAGAATAGTGCAGCACGGGAACTGGTCCTTTGATGCCCCATATCTGCACCAACAATATCATGCCAATTTGAATTAATCCCAATCTACCTTCTCATGGACTGGATCCCTCTGTTCCCTGACTGTGTCAGTCATGTGTCAGTCTACACAGCTTTTCCACCACCTCCGCTGGCACCGACCAAATACTGTGTAAAAACTTGTCCAGCCTGTCCCCTTTAAACATTCCTCTCTCCGGTAAGAGATACCCCCCCCCCCCCCGGGAACAAGACTGACAAGATCTATGCCCCTTCTATTCTGTACTTCTGTTAGGCCGCCACTCAGCCTTCATTACTCAGAGAAAGCAATCCGATCTTCGTCTGCCTTAACTCAGACTATATTTCCAACTGATGTTTAGTTTAGTTTAGAGATACAGCGCAGAAACAGGCCCTTTCGCCTCACCGGGACCGCTCCGACCAGCGATTTCCGCACATTAACACTATCCTATATCGACTAGGGACAATTTTTACATTCACCAAGCCAACTAACCTTCATACCAGTATGTCTTTGGAGTGTGGGAGGAAACCGAAGATCTCGGAGAAAACCCACGCAGGTCACGGTGAGAACGTACAAGCTGCGTACAGACAGCACCCGTACTCGGGATCGAACCCAGGTCCCCGGCGCTGTGCCACTGTGCCGCCTAATGTCCATTCCAGTGGATCTTTTGACAACTTTCCTCATTATCCACAATTCTGCAAATAGTTCTATTGTTTTTGAACTTACAAACTCGTCCACCTACGTTTTTGACCAAATCGTGAACATGTTTAGAAATTGTGGAGGTTCCAGAACTGATCCTTGCAGAATATTATTGGTCTAGTCAGCACTCCTACACCACTATTCCTATTTCCTGTTTCCCCTCGCCCAAACCCATTTGTTTTTTTTCTCTTCTCTGTCCCTAGTCTTCACCATTCTGCAGCATCCACTTCCCTCCAATTTCACTCACCTGCTCCTTGGATGAGACTCGATGATTCCTTGTTTGATGAATCTCGGTCATGATGGACTTTGCCACTTGGGTCAGTTCCAGGGCCGTGACCCACGTCTCCTATTCCTCTCCCTCGGGACTGACATTGTTCCCTTTCCTCTTCGGCGGGTTCACATTCCATTAAGGTTCCGTTCTCAATCCGACTTTGCTTTTCTGTCGTTGTCCCTGTGTTCTGACCATCCTTCTTTGATGAGGTGCCTGGCCTAAGTCTTTTGAGGAACTTGCCCACTTGAGTTAATTTCCCACCTGAAAAAAAACAATAATTGCAAGTTGCAGATAAATTTCAAATTGAGAAAACCACAGGTTCCGAATAGCCGGCAACAATCTAAGCTAACATTCTGGGGCAAGTGGAAGTTAATGATCATCTTAGAAACAGAGCAAGAAAACAGGCCCTTCGGCTCAACCCAACCAAAATGCCCAATCGAAGCGGTCCCATCAATCTACGGGTTGACCTTAATCTTTCTAAACCGCTCTGTCCAAATGTCTTTTGAGGAAAAGATTTAATATGAATCTGAGGGGTAACTTTTTCACACAAAGGGTGGTGGGTGTATGGAACAAGCTGCCGGAGGAGGTAGTTGAGGAAAGTACTTTTCCTACGTTTAAGAAACAGTTAGACAGGTCGATGGATAGGACAGGTTTGGGGGGGTATGTGCCAAACGCGGGCAGGTGGGACAGGTCTAGCTGGACATTGTAGTCGGTGTGGGCAAGATGGGCTGACGGGCCTGTTTCCATGCTGTATCACTCTATAACTCTATGAAATGTTATTATAGTACCCGCTACAATTACCACATCGGACAGCTTGTTCCATATACCCACCAATCTTGGTGAAGATGTTAACCCTCGAGTCCCTATTAAATGGCTCTACCACTCTCTGAGTAAAGAAGTTCCCCCTCATGTTACCCCTAAACTTCAGTCCCTTAATTCCTAATTGCCCTTTAGATTCTTCTACTCTTTAAAAAATACCTGTGCATACCCCCTATCTATTACCCCCTCATGATGTTATACATCTCTATAAGATCATCCATCAATCTCAATATTCCACAATACTTCATTCACATGAACCTAGTTATAGTGAACTGCTTTGTTTTGCACACAACTGGATAAAATCGTACAGCAGACCACAACCAGGCAGTACGCATGAGTCGCCGAGTTGATCAAACAGTTTTATCTGCTGCTCACAACGGCTATCCAGGTCTGCCGCTGAACACGGCCAATAACGCCACCCCACCCCCATCTCCCCTGGGTACCCCTGTTGTTGGTGGTCCTCTTTTTCCTCGACGACCTCCCCTGGGTCTCCCTTTGTTCTCGATGGACCTCTGCCCGGTCCCATCTTTGTTCTCGTTGCCCACCCTCCCCCACCCAGTCCCTCCTCTCCTGTAGTCCTGCAATCTGGAATGGGTCAATATTCCAAGTTCTAATTTATTGTCACATGCACCAATTGAGATACAGCCACACAAGTAAAGAGAGCACAGTGCACAATGGAATTTAACATAAACAGCCACCAGAGTGGAATCAGCAGTCTTCACTGTGATGCAAGGCAATAAAGTTCAGTCATCTTCCTCCTTTGTTCACCCCAGGTCGGGGCCTTGATCCCTCCCCAGTTACTGCTACAGATGTACAGGCCCCCTCGTCGGGCTGATCGAAACTCCGACGTCGGGACGGATCGGAACACACTACGCGGCTTGGAGTTCCCGAATCGGCCGCTTCTTACCGGAGACCCTAGCTTCACAATGAGCCCACAGGCGCCCACTGGATGGAGTTACAACACTGGCAATCCCTGGCAAAGGATCCCAGGCTCCGCGGTGTTAAAGTTCGCGCCGCACTCGTGGCTAGAAGCTCCGCAGACCTGCTCCATGATGTTAAAGTAAGCAGGCCCAGCGGTCGGAGCTCCAACCCGGCGATCCTCGGCAAAGTATGCCATCGTCAGCTCCACGATGGTAAGTCCTCCGCGCCTGCTGTTTGAAACTCTGGCCCCGTCTCTGGTCTGGGAGGCCTTAACAATCCAGCAAAGATACAATCCAGTTATTAGGCCGCGAGGAGGGGCGAAGATGCGAAAAGTCGCATCTCCGTTGAGGTAGGTAACCAGAACCAGTTTCCCCTTATACCCCCCAACCAGCCCCCACATGAAAACATACCAAGAAACATTAAGACATACATTTAGACATGCTAAAAATAACAAAAAGTAAAAAAAAACGCACAAGCTGCTGGTGAGGCTGCCGCTCAGGCGCCACCTGGTGGAATCCCTCTTGGACATTTGAACTGAGCTTGGAGGCCAACAAGGTTTGGACAGACCGAAGAGCACCACACTCGAGATGAACAAAGAATAATGTCTCCAGCACACCAAAGAATAACATTTTAGCCTGCCCAACCTCTTTCAACGGCTCATGCCCTCAGTACTGGGAACATCCGTGAAAATTTTCTTTGCACAACCTTCCATCTTAATGCTATCTTTACTGAAATAGGGTGATTAAACTGAACAGAATGCAAGTGCAGCCAATGTCTTGTGCAACTGCAACATACGTTCCAACTTTTATATTGAATATCCCGAATGATTAAGGCCAGCGTACCATGGAAGGTTGGTTAAGAAGGTTCAATGGTTGGGTATTAATGGTGGAGTAGCAAGATGGATTCAACAGTGGCTGAATGGGAGATGCCAGAGAGTAATGGTGGATGGTTGTTTGTCAGGTTGGACGCCAGTGACTAGTGGGGTGCCACAGCGATCTGTGTTGGGTCCACTGTTGTTTGTCATGTACATCAATAATCTGGATGATGGTGTGGTAAATTAGATTAGTAAGTATGCAGATGATACTAAGATAGGTGGGGTTGTGGATAATGAAGTAGATTTTCAAAGTCTACAGAGAGATTTATGCCAGTTGGAAGAGTGGACTGAAAGATGGCAGATGGAGTTTAATGCTGATAAGTGTGAGGTGCTACATCTTGGCAGGACAAATCAAAATAGGACGTACATGGTAAATGGTAGGGAATTGAAGAATGCAGGTGAACAGAGGGATCTGGGAATAACTGTGCACAGTTCCCTGAAAGTGGAATCTCATGTAGATAGGGTGGTAAAGAAAGCTTTTGGTGTGCTGGCCTTTATAAATCAGAGCATTGAGTATAGAAGTTGGGATGTAATGTTAAAATTGTACAAGGCATTGGTGAGGCCAATTCTGGAGTATGGGGTACAATTTTGGTCGCCTAATTATAGGAAGGATGTCAACAAAATAGAGAGAGTACAGAGGAGATTTACTAAAATGTTGCCTGGGTTTCAGCAACTGAGTTACAGAGAAAGGTTGAACAAGTTAGGGCTTTATTCTTTGGAGCGCAGAAGGTTAAGGGGGGACTTGATAGAGGTCTTTAAAATGATGAGAGGGATAGACAGAGTTGACGTGGATAAGCTTTTCCCACTGAGAGTAGGGAAGATTCAAACAAGGGGACATGACTTGAGAATTAAGGGACAGAAGTTTAGGGGTAACATGAGGGGGAACTTCTTTACTCAGAGAGTGGTGGCTGTGTGGATTGAGCTTCCAGTGAAGGTGGTGGAGGCAGGTTCGTTTTTATAATTTAAAAATAAATTGGATAGTTATATGGACGGGAAAGGAATGGAGGGTTATGGTCTGAGCGCAGGTATATGGGACTAGGGGAGAATACGTGTTCGGCACGGACTAGAAGGGTCGAGATGGCTGTTTCCGTGCTGTAATTGTTATATGGTTATATTATATGGTTATAAATTCCGCCTTCACCACTATCTACCCGTGATGCCAGTTTTTGGGACTTTACTTGTACTGGATACTCTCCAAGGCATTTCCGTTCAACGTGAAGGTCCTATCCTGGTTCGACTTCACAAACTTACATGTCCAAACTTACTAATCATACTTTAACATCGCCGCTGAATTCATTTCTTCAGATGAGACAGCAGTGGGCCCAACATGGAGCCCAAGTGGTGCACCATTCACAGGCCTCCAGTCTGAAAAGCAATCTTCCACCATCACTCTGCTTCCAGTCATCAAGCCAATACTGTATGCAGTTAGGCAACCCCGTGGACACCATACGATCTAACCTACCACAGGGAATCTTACAGGCTGAAATATGTACAAACTATGTCTCTGGCCCTGCCCTCATCAACCTACGCATTTATTCTTCAAAAGTGCCAATCAAATTAGTGAAAGACGACCTCCAAAGCCAAAACCAATGTGATTATTGCCAATATCTGTCTTTTCAAATACACATCCATTTTACCACTTTATATCCGTAACTGTTTTACCACAAACATTAGGCTAACTACTCTGTAGTTTTCATTCTTCTCGTGGTTCCTTGTCTAGAGCTATCAGGATTTTCTTTGCAACACTTCTAAAACAGAGGCACAGCATTATCTACCCTCAAATGTTCAGCACTTCACCCACGGTTAACGATCATTCACATATCTCAGCCAGGCCTCCTGCAATTTATTCTCTGACTTTCAACAGTGGCCTTAGATACATCTAATCACAGGCCCCATAGATTTACTTATCTTCATACAGTTAAGGACATCCAGCACCACCTCGACTGTAATACAACTGCACTCAAGACTTTGTCTTTCTCCATGGTAAATACAGAGGAGAAATTGTAATGGAAGACCTTGCCCATCTCCTGCAGCTCTACACATAGATGACCAGTGAGGGTATCATTTCACTCTATAGTTACCCCTTTCCCTTTAATATACGTGTAATATTTATTTGACTTCTCCTTAATTATAAGTACCACCATGTGCACACTATTTGCCCTCCTGTTTTTGTTCTTATGTATGCTCCTCAACTTCTCACACTTCTCCCAGGAAAGCATTGATCCTTGCAGTCTATACCTAACCCATGTTCTCTTTTCCCTAACCGGAGCCTAAATTTCTCTCATCATCCTGGGTTCCTCACTTGTACTTCACTAACAACATGCATATCTTGAAATTTCACTATCTCAATTTAAAAACTTCCCCTTTCTGACATCCCTTTGCCCACATACTACTTAGTCCAATGATTGTTCCTACCTCATACTGTCAAAGGTGGACTCCCACCACACAATTTAAAATTTTACATTGAAGACCAGAACTGTTCTTTTACACAGGGTTTCAAAGCTAATTGAATTGTCGTCATTGGTCACAAAGTGCTCGTCCACTGACATCTCAGTTCAAACTGTCTGAATACTACTTTTGACTCTGTCCCCAGCCAATCAGTTTAAATCCTCCTTTGCAGCCCTTTCCAAACTGGCCACCAGGATATAAATCTCCTTCCAGTTCAGGTTCTTCGTCTACAGGTCACATATATCCCAGAAAAGATCCAAATTGTCCAAATATCTGAATCTCCGACCCGTACACCAACTCCCCAGTCATGCATTCATTGTCACTGTACGTGCATTAATGTCACAATGTACCGAAGTACTGTGCAAAGCTTGGTTTTACATGTAATAATCCAAACAGAACGGATAAACCAACACAGACCCAATCAATTTAAACTCAGGAACAGATTAAACAAAGCACATCAGTTCCTTGGACAAAGTGCAATGTCCTTGATGGGGTAGACGTAAATAGGTAAAACGGTAAATTGGGAGGACAGGAAGACATCCCTAGCTGCATTTACGAATTCGATAAGAGCGTGGAAGAAGCTGTCCTTGAATCTGGTACACAAAAATGCTGGAGAAACTCAGCGGGTGCAGCAGCATCTATGGAGCGAAGGAAATAGGTAACGTTTCGGGCCGAAACCCTTCTGAATCTGGTGCTATGTTATCTCCATATATCTAATATAAAATTTGGATGCTTGTTACTTTGAGATAATTTGATAATTGTGTTCCAAGTATTCCAGATTTTGGCCTTTCCGATTTGAACCAGTATTTATGGACGATTAGGCAACATGTTCGACGGAGAAATAACATTTCAAATGCAATCCTGATAAGGGCAAGTTGACGCATGTTGGAGGGATAAATAAAACCAGGATATTCACAATGAATTGCAAGGGCCTAGAGTCTACTGAGAAACACCCGTACAAATCCATAGATCCCTAAAGTCAGCAACACACAGTAAGACAACATTTAACATTCTTATTATTAGCTGCAGCATTGAAAGCAAGTGCAGGGAGGCGATATAATTTTACAGGGAGTTGATTAAGTCTTATGTTGGAGGTGTATGTGCAATTCTGATCTCCATACTGTGGGAAGGATGCCTTTACACTGGATAAGATGTGGAGGAGATTCATCAGGATATTGCTCGGGAATGAATATTTCACTTATCAGCAGAGACTGGAGTGATTTAAGTCGTCTTCCTTGAAACTGGCGCGGACAGGCAGTGATCCAGAAGTACAGAATACTGTGAGAAAAATAGGGTCAATGGCAAAAATATTTTTCTGCATAGCATTTTCTTCATAATTCTCCATCGATTTAATGCGGGCACCATGAGGTTTAGAGGATGATCTTTCAGGAAGAATCTTTCAGCAGTGATGGCTGCAGTCTGGGACACACTGCCTGAGGTGGTGTTGGAGGCAGGTACACTGTTACAACATTGTCACAGGGGCACCTGAATGTGCATTCGAACTGTAAATTGATAGTTGGCGACAGACCATGGGCTCAGAAATGGGATTAGTGTAGATAAATTGACAGGTGGCAAATGGGTCAAAGCCTCATCTCGGCGTAGAATCTGATTCTGGACTCTGATATTCTGACAACTTTTGCGGCAACTCAAATCATTTGTTTCATAAAGGGTGCTGATTTATCAGACGATTTCTGCATCCGCCCACCTGTGACTGATGTCCCTGTAGATGTCTGTGCTCAGCCCCTTCTCTATTCCCACTTCCGTGTGAACATCATTTCTTGCATCAGGTGCACACGCACTGTCAGGGCATCATATATATGTCACAGAAGGCTCACAAACCTTTTTGTTTCTTTGATGTAGAGGCCACTGAATCACCTCCCCAGTCTCCACCTTCAGCCATGATGTCGACAGGTGTTCACAAACTCTGTAGCTCTGGAATAAACAAGATTAACAGAACCATCAGGTGACAATTGAATGTGAAGAAAGACATTGCCTTGTGAACCAACAAACAGCATTACAGTGCAGCGGAGATGTGGAAAACACCCCATCCAAACAAGATGGTATACCCCAGCAAATTAACAAACAATCAAGGCAGGAGTAGACCACCTAGATCTTCATGTCTGCCCTGCCCTGTCATCCATAACACTTTGTCTGATCTATCCAAGGGAGCAATTCATCATCTGTGCCAGATCCCTGAAGCTTTCTAACCGCCTGACCACCGTATCGGTATTCCAGACCAAACATCCACACCTCACCTGTTTGGAGGCTTCAACTCGCAGAGAAAGAGGGAAAATACCCACAGATTGGGAATTACTGTCACACTCTGCTCTGCCCCTATTCTTCCCACAACCCTGCCATCCAGGACAAAAGCTTCCATACCACCACGTTACCCATTGCCAAATTCCCCACGAGCTGGAACGGGGGAATAAACCATTTCATGGGTCAACTGCAAACGTCCCAAATCTGCTGGAAACTGTGGTCCCCACTGCTCCCATGGTACATTCCACTACATCCCTGGAGTTTCATTTCGAGAATAGAAGGATTATATCACAGGCCTGCACTCTGCAGGGTCTCCATGATGTCAGGTGATGTCTGCAGTACTACCACCAGTCCCACTTCACGATCCGTCTCATCTCTACAGGACGCTGCCCAAACCCGATCAAAGGTTCATCGGACGGCGTTACCGGGAGAGAGCTGGAGCGATGAGTGGGCTGGGTTAGAGGATGAACTGGGATAATGTCTCCAGTGCCTCCCAGGTAGGTGGAGGAGGCGCCTCCCGGGCCACAAAGATGGTCGGGCGAGGAGAGGGACGTCGGTTCACAGGAACTGCTACAGTATATCGAATTGGCTTTGGACTTTGGAAATGGCGGAGCCTGCATGCAAAAATAATGTCACTGTGCAAGAAATAAGAACAGTAGGAGTAAGGTAGGTTTGAAGATTTGCGGATTGTGAACCCGGAAGGAGAGTAGCGGGAAGCGGGAAGAGCTGGATGGAAATAAGTGAGAACGCAGGTGGGCCACAGGTTTGAGTTGGAAGAAAGCGGCAGTTACCTAAAATTGGAGAATTCAGTTAATTTGTAACGGTATGAAGATTGAATGAGGTGCTGTTCCTTCAATTTGCATGCGGAAGTAGCAATGGAGGAGTCCGGCGACAAAAAGGTACAAAGCTCAGCAATTGCCGTGGCAGACCGAGCGCAAATGTTCAGTTAAACTCTCGCCGGGCCTACGCTTAGTCTCGACAATGTACAGGATGTCACATCGGGAACACCAGATGCTGTTGATTAGGGTAGAGGAGGTCCACATGACTATATATTATACTTGGAAGAACGCCATATTTCATGTTGTAGAAGGGTGAAATTGCAGAAAGCACAATGTATAATTCTGCCATCGGTAAAATCGGTGGTCTAGATTCCCGCTCTCAAGAATGTGGGTCAGCTCTGAAACTCAATGCCTTGTCAGAATGGACGAGATAGTATGCACGATGTAACCGTGTGAAATGAGCCGATGGGTCACTTTGTGCATCGTGGAATAATGAAAACCGCATTGGCCAAAGGCATCCATCCACGCGGGGGCTCGGATGCGGACATGGTGAAGGAGAAAGAAACCCCCAACGCCCGGTAACATACTGGGCGGATCTGGTCTCGGCACCACCACCCGCAACGTTCCCAGGAACATTTCACCGGGTCCTCCGCGTCACGGGCCTGGTGTGAAGGTCCCGCCACAGCAGGATCGATGCAGGCCCGGAGAGCGTCCGCCTATGGGAGATATTTCACCGCCCCAAGATCAGACCCCGTCCACTCGGAATCGGTGGAAAAATACTCACCGATTGGAATCTGCAGTCTCCCCACACCCTGCACTCCGAGCGGCCCTCTCACGCCACCCCCGCCCCGGAGGGCGAGGTCCGTCTCTCTGCTGCTCCAACCCGGACACAATCCGCTAACAGGAAGAGATCGAGCGCCCACCCGGAGAATGTCCATAGGCTGCACATTGTGGGCTGTGCTGAATTAGCATCATCATCGTGTGGGCGGTGTTCAGCGCCCAGGGAGAAATTAAACACAACCCAGAGGCTGCAAATCTGAAATAAAACTGGAGACAGAAACTTGTGTGACTGTTGGGTGGAAGAGTCTCACACCTGAACCGGTGACTATGCTCCTTTCTCCATACACGCCTCCCAAACTCAGTACAGGTTTATTATTGCACGTATACCGCACGAATTGTATTCACTAGAGTTTAGAAGGTTTAGAGGGGCATCTTATAGAAACATATCAAATTATAAAAGGACTGAACAAGCTAAATGCAGGAAAAATGTTCCCAGTGATGGGCGAGTCCAGAGGTAGGGGCCACAGTCTTAGAATAAAAGGGAGGTCATTTAAGACTGAGGTGAGAAAACACTTTTTCACCCAGAGAGTTGTGGATTTGTGGAATTCCCTGCCACAGAGGGCAGTGGAGGCCAAGTCACTGGATGGATTTAAGAGAGTTAGATAGAGCTCTAGGGGCTAGTGGAGTCAAGGGATATAGGGAGAAGGCAGGCACGGGTTATTGATAGGGGATGATCAGCCATGATCACAATGAATGGCGGTGCTGGCTCGAAGGGCCGAATGGCCTCCTCCTGTACCTATTTTCCATGTTTCTATGAATGAAACATTTCGGTTTGCATGTTGTCCACACAGGTCGTACCATATAGGAATGAAACTGTAATAACAAAGGACTGCAGGTACTGGACTAAACAAAAGAAAGACACAAAATAATGGAGTAACATAGCCGGTCAGGCAGCATCTGTGGAGAACATGGATACGTGACATATGAGGTCGGGTAGATAGACACAAAAAGCTGGAGTAACTCAGCGGGACAGGCGGCATCTCTGGAGAGAAGGAATGGGTGGCGTTTCGTGTCAAAACCCTCCTTTTGACGTTAGCAATAAAGGAAATGAGAGATATAGACGGTGGTGTGGAGAGATAAAGAACAATGATTTAAAGATATTCAAAAAAGTAACGATGATAAAGGAAAAAGGCTATTTTTAGGTTTGTAGGGTGAAAACGAGAAGCTTGTGCCACTTGTGTGGGGGAGGGATAGAGAGAGAGAGAATGCCGGGGCTACCTGAAGTGAGAGAAATCAAGATTCATACCACTGGGCTGTAAGTTGCCCAAACGAAATATGCAATGCTGTTCCTCCAATTTGCGTTTAGCCTCACTGACAATGGAGGAGACCAAGGACAGAAAGGTCTGTGTGGGAATGGGAAGGAGAATTATAGTGTCCGGCAACAGGGAGATCAAGTTGGCTCAGGCGGGCTGAGCGAAGGTGTTCTGCGAAATGATCACCCAGTCTGCTTTGGTCTCGCCGATGTATAAGAGTTCACATCTTGAACAACGGAAACAGTAGATGAGGTTGGAGGAGGTGCAAGTGAACCTCTGTCTAACCTGAAAGGACTGTTGGGGTCCCTGGACAGAGTTGAGGGAGGAGATATAGTGACAGGTGTTGCATCTTCTGCGGTTGCATGGGAGGGTACCTGTGGAGGGGGTGGGAAGGGTGGTTTTGGTGGGAAGGGATGTGTTAACCAGGGAGATGCGGAAGGAACGGTCTCTGCGGAGGGTGGAAATGGGGAGGGGGGGGGGGAAAGAATGTGGCTAGTTGTGGGGTCCCGTTGGAGGTGGCGGAAATTTTAGAGCATTATTTGTTCAATGCGACGGCTGATGGGGTAGAAACTAAGGACTAGCGGGACTGTCTCTTTTGCGACTAGGGGGAGGGGAAGAAAGGGCTGAGCTGCGGGGTACCGAGGAGACACTAGTGAGGGCCTTTTATCTCTCCACATCACCGTCTATATCTCTCATTTCCCTTATCCCTAACCAGTTTGTAGAAGCGTCTGAACCCGAAACTTCACCCATTCCATCTCTGCAGAGATGCTGCCTGTCCGGCTGAATTACGCCAGCTGTTTGTGTCTATCTTCGGTTGAAACCAGCATCTGCAGTTACTTCTTACACATTTGAGGTCGGAACCGTTCTTCAGACTGTTTGCAGTGGTTGGGGGTGGAGGTTTGCAAAAAGCTGGAAGAGAGGAAATGTTAGACAGAGCACTGCTAGTAAGGGGTAAACCCAGGCCTGCTCATTTACTCCAGCATTTGGTGGATCTTGTATTAATACAACAGGTTGTGCAAAAGAGGAAATACACAGAATACTGAATTTAATGTGACAACAACAGAGTAAGTTTGGATAACACTAAAGTGCGAAGTCTACCACGAAGTAGATTATTTAGATTGGGAATAGATACGCAGCATACGACAGATTCGTGACAGGGAAAGCTGCTTTCTAGCGTTTGTATCTCCTGCCCGAAGGGAGAGAGAAGAGGAAATGATCGTGTTGTGTCTGGTACTTCATGATGTTGGCTGCTTTCCTATGGCAGCATCAGTATAGGTGGAGTTGAATGAGGGGGGGGGGGGGGGGGGGGGCAGGAAGTGGGGCTGCTTTGGACGTTGGAAGACTTACGTCAACAACTTTCTTCAATTTCCTGCGAAGTTGGGCAGAGCTGATTACAAATAAAGATATAAGATGATAGGATAATTTCTGTGGTGCATCTGTAGCCATATCTAAGATTTATTGAGGACATGCTCAATTTACATTGTCCTCCGAGGTAGTAAAAGCATTGGCATGCGTTCTTGCCAACCACTTCAATCTAGTTGTAACAGGACAAATTGTTGTGGTATTTACGCCTAGGAGTTTGAAGCTCATACATTTTAATGTTCACAAACATTGATGCTGACATTGGCGTGTACACCAACTATCTTCCTTAAGTCAACAACTTTCTCCTACGTTTTGGATTTAGTGTTGTCCAATGAACCAAATTTGATAAGAGAACTCGAGGTAAAGGAACCACTTGGAGGCAGTGATCATAATATGATTAGTTTTAATCTGTAATCTGAGGAGAAGGTTAAATCAGAAGTGGCGGTGATGCAGTTGAACAAAGGGGATTATGAAGGCATGAGAGGAGCTGGCCAAGGTAGACTGGAAAGGGATACCAGCAGGAATGACGGTGGACCAGCAATGGAAGGAATTTCTGGGCATAATACGGAAGATGCAGGATCATTTCATTCCAAAAAGGAAGAAAGATTCTAAGGGGAGTTGGAGGCAACCGTGGCTGACAAGAGAAGTTGGGGATAGAATAAAACAAAAAGAAAAGATGTATAACACAGCAAAGAGTAGCCGGAAGCCAGAGGATTGGGAAACTTTCATAGACAACAGAAGGAAACAAAACGGGCAATATGTGCTGAAAAGATGAAGTACGAGGGGAAAAAAAGAGTAGCAAAGTCAAATGTGGGTCCCTTGAAGGCAGACACGGGTGAAATTATTATGGGCAACAAGGAAATGGCAGAAGAGTTGAATAGGTACTTTGGATCTGTCTTCAATAAGGAAGACACCACCAATCTCCCAGAAGTACTGGAGGACAGAGGATCAAAGGGGGTAGAGGAACAGAAATAAATTATCATTAGGCGAGAAATATTATTGGGTATGCTAATGGGACTGAAGGATGCTAAATTCCCAGGACCTGATGGACTACATCACAGGGTCCTCAGGGAAGTGGCTCTAGAAATAGTGGACGCATAGGTGATCATTTTCCAATGTTCAATAGATTCAGGATCAGTTCCTATGGATTGAAGGATAGCTAATGTTATCTCACTTTTCAAGAAAGGTGCGAGAGAGAAAACGGGTAATTACAGACCAGTTAGCCTGACTTCGGTGGTGGGAAAATGCTGGAGTCAATTATTAAAAAGGTAATAATGGGGCATTTGTATAGCAGTAAAAGGATTAGTCCAAGTCAGCATGGATTTATGAAAGGAAAATCATGCTTGACTAATCTTCTGGAATTTTTTGAGGATGTGACAAGTAAAATGGATGAAAGGGAGCCAGTGGATGTAGTGTATCTAGAACTTTAGAAAGTCTTTGATAAGGTCCCGCACGGGAGACTGGTGACTAAAATTAGAGCACATGGTATTGGGGATGGGTGTTGACGTGGATAGAAAATTGGTTGGCAGACTGGAAGCAAAGAGTAGGAGTGGTTTCAGAATGGCAGGCAGTGGCGAGTGGAGTGCCGCAAGGCTCGGTGTTGGGGCCGCAACTGTTTACCATATATATTAATGATTTGGAAGAGGGAATTGGGAGCAATGCTAGCAAGTTTGCGGATGACACAATGCTAGGTGGCAGTGTGAACTGTGAAGAGGATGTTAGGAGGTTGCAGGGTGACCTGGACAGGCTGAGTGAGTGGGCAGATATATGGCAGATGCAGTATCATATAGATAAATGTGAGGTTATCCACTTTGGCGGCAAAAACAAGAGGGCAGATTATTATCTCAATGGGGTTAGGTTAGGTAAGGGGGAGGTACAGCGAGACCTGGGCGTCCTTGTACACTGGTCACTGAAAGTTGGCGTGCATGTACAGCAGGCAGTGAAGAAAGCTAATGGAATGTTGGCCTTCATAACAAGAGGATTTCAGTATAGGAGTAAAGAAGTTCTTCTGCAGTTGTATAGGGCTCTGGTGAGACCACATCTAGAGTAGTGTGTACAGTTTTGGTCTCCTAATTTGAGGAAGGACATCCTTGTGATTGAGGCAGTGCAGCGTAGGTTCACGAGATTGATCCCTGTGATGGCGGGACTGTCATATGAGGAAAGATTGAAAAGACTATGCTTGTATTCACTGGAGTTTAGAAGGATGAGGGGGTATCTTATAGAAACATATAAAATTATAAAAGGACTGGAGAAGCTAGATGCAGGAAAAATGTTCCCAATGTTGGGCGCATCCAGAACCAGGGTCCACAGTCTTAGAATAAAGGGGACGCCAGTTAAGACTGAGGTGAGAAAAAACTTTTTCACCCAGAGAGTTGTGAATTTGTGGAATTCCCTGCCACAGAGGGCAGTGGAGGCCAAGTCACTGGATGGATTTAAGAGAGAGAGTTAGATAGAGCTCTAGGTAGGTATGTTGCAAAGCCTACCTGAAGCGTCGCTGAAAATCTGTCGCTGCCGGTGTGTGCGATTTTGGCGCCGTTTAGAGGGGGCAAGTTTAAAACGCGATTTTCTCTAGGCTGTTCCAATCGAAGATGTTCAGCCTAGATAATTATTAACGAAAAATCGCTGGAAGACCCCGTCGCAAAAGCTATTATTAGTTTCAAAGGCTTTGTATAATTGTTATAATAGTTTAAAAATCAATCTCTAAACCCGCGACCACCGGCAGCTGTCAGGGTCTCATAGAGCAAACAACTGAAGGTAGGCTGCTTATTTTTACATTAAAAAGGGCTTCTTAAGATCCCTTTATACAAAGTTTAATGTTGCGAGTAGCTAATTTTGGGCCCATTATATCCCGCAGTATTTTTCTGGGCATTTGAGGCACAAATCTACCGCAATGTGAACGTTCTAAACCAGCGCATTCCACAGGATCCCACTAGAAAGCTGATTTAAATGGACTTTAATTTACAGCAATTAAACACTAAATTCCTTCCATTTGGCCTATAAATTAATGTAAATTAGATTTTAAAATCATGTTTTATTGTGAATTATTTATGAATATTATTTGGACACTTAGGCTATTTAAAAATGTTAATCATTTATTAAGAAATGGATAGATGTTTAGATCTAGTAATTGAAGTTTGAAATTGGGTAACTAACTAATTATATGCTTTAATTTCAGGTCATCCAAGTAAGATAATTTTATATTTGTTTCAGAATGGTTCAATCTATGATAACTGAAAATTTCATTCAGTTCTCTTAATTTTTAAGAAAGTTATGGGCTTTTGACTGTTCACGATCACAGCTTTTTTGTTACGTCCATAGAAAATCAATAGGGAACAAGATGCTCATTTCCGAGTATGAAAATGGCCATAACTTTTTAAATACTTGAGATATGAAAGTGAATTAGGTGTCAAATTAAACTTATTTTTATGCTTTATCTGATGGGATAAATTACAGACTTGATTTTTAAAATCTCAAAATGTTGTAACATTGCTATTCTAGGGGCTTGTGGAATCAAGAGATATGGGGAGAAGGCAGGCACGGGTTATTGATAGGGGACGATCAGCCATGATCACGGTGAATGGCGGTGCTGGCTCTAAGGGCCGAATGGCCTCCTCCTGCACCTATTGTCTATGTTTCTTACTGTCTGTCTCTCTGTCTCTCCATCTTTCTCTCACCAGGGTCCGGGGTCCCAGCGCCGGGTCATCTTCACCTTGTTCGCGCTCCAACCGCCAACCCCGCGCACGCGCGCCAACCGCCAACCGCCAACCCCGCGCACGCGCTCCAACCGCCAACCCCGCGCACGCGCTCCAACCGCCAACCCCGCGCACGCGCTCCAACCGCCAACCCCGCGCACGCACGCGCTCCAACCGCCAACCCCGCGCACGCACGAGCACCAACCGCCAACCCGCGCACGCGCTCCAACCGCCAACCCCGCGCGCGCGCTCCAACCGCCAACCCCGCACGCGCACGCGCTCCAACCGCCAACCCGCGCACGCACGCGCTCCAACCGCCAACCCCGTCCGCGCGCTCCAACCGCCCTGCGCGCGCACGCGCTCCAACCGCCAACCCCGCGCGCGCACGCGCTCCAACCCCTGCGCGCCCGCCCGCCTGGAGGACCGGCCCGGAGGACCACCGGAGCTCGGCTCACCCCGACTGGCCCAGAGGACCGCTGGTTCCCATCATGGAGTGATATCGCTCTGTATCGTCCCGTGTCCTTCACTCCCCGTCTCCCTCCTACTCTCTCTTCCCCGCTCCCTGCCAGCTCTGCTCCCCCCTCTCTCTATCTCAAATCCGCCTCCCTCCTTCCCGCTCCCCATCCCAAACCTGTCCCCACTTCTCTCCTCCTCCCCCCCCTTACTCTCCCCCCTCCTCCTCACTCAGAAACAAGGTAGGAACGCGGTACTGATTGGGGACGATCAGCCAGACCTGGTTAGAAGGGCCGAATGGCCTAATCCTATACCTAGTGTCCATTGTCCCCCCTTCCCTCCCTCCCCCTCACTCACTCCCTCCTCCCTCCCTCCATCCCTCTATTCTCCCATCTACCCCCTCCCTCCCTCCCATCTCCCTTCCTCTCCCACCTCCCCCCTCCCTCTCATCTTCCCCCTCCCTCCCATCTTCCATCTTCCTCCCTCTCTCCCCCTCCTTCCCTCTCTCCCCCTCCCTCTCTCCTCCCTCTCTCACTCCCCCTCTCTCCCACCCTCTCTGTTCCTCCCTCTCTCTGTTCCTCCCAAAGATCTGAGATCTGCTCTAAGATCTTTGGTTCCTCCCTCTCTTCCTCCCTCTCTCCTTCCCTCTCTTGCCCCTCCCTCTCTCCCCATCCCTCCCTTCCCCCTCCCTCCCTCTCTTGCCCCTCCCTCTCTTCCCCCCTCCCTCTCTTCCACCCCTCCCTCCCTCACTTCCCCCTCTCTTCCCCCTCCCTCCCTCTCTTCCCCCTCCCTCCCTCTCTTCCCCCTCCCTCTCTCTCTTCTAACCTCTCTCTCCTTCCCCCCCCTCCCTCTCTTCCCCTCTTTCCCCCCTCCCTCCCTCCTTCCCTCCCTCACTCTCTTCCCTTCTCCCAGCTCTGTCCCCCCTCTCTATCTCAATCCCATGACCTATTAGAGGGGGGTGCAGGGGGTACATCTTACCCGGGCCAGGGGTCCAAAAAGGGGCCCAGGAGCCAAAAGAGGGGGGCCAGGAATGTCCTGAAATCTCAGAAAATGTTTGCATATATTTTGCGAAGACTAGCATTCACATATTTTGTGAGCCGACATAGTTTTATATATCGTGATTCGTAGAAATTATGATCCAGAATAAAGCGGGGAATTTTAACTGCCGGGTGTGCGGTCAGGGTAACCTGATTAAAAGAGGGGGATGGGGAAGACCCATCACTACTGATCTACCCTGTAGGAGGAGGGCCACTAGTAGCAATGTTACAATATTTTGAGATTTTAAAAATCAAGTCTGCAATTTATCCCATCAGATAAAGCACAAAACTAAGTTTAATTTGACACCTAATTCACTTTCATATCTTCAGTATTAAAAAAGTTATGGACATTTTCATACTCGGAAATTAGCATCTTGTTCCCTATTGAATTTTCATTGACTTAACACAAAAGCTGTGATCGAGGACAGTGAAATGGCCATAACTTTATTAAAAATTAAGAGAACTGAAAGAATGTTTCAGTTATTATACATTGAAGCATTCTGAAACAAATATTAAACAATCATACTTGGATGACCAGAAATTAAAGCATATAATTAGTTAGTTACCCAATTGTAGCTAATTCCAAACTTCAATTACTAGATCTAAACATCTATCCATTTCTTAAGAAAAGATGAACATTTTTAAATAGCCTAACTGCAAAATAACATTCACAAAGAATTCACAATAAAACATGATTTTTAAATCTCATTTACATTAATTTATAGGCCAAATGGAAGGAATTTAGTGTTCAATTGCTGTAAATAAATGGCCATTTACATCAGCTTTCGAGTGGGATCCTGTGGAACTCTGTGGAACGCGCTGGTTTGGAACGTTCCCATTGCGGTGGATTTGTACCCCATATGCCCAGAAAAATACTGCGGGATTTAATGGGCCCCTAAATTAGCCACTCGCAACATAAAATTTTGTATAAAGGGATCTTAAGAAGCGCTTTTTAATGTAAAAATAAACCTTCCGTTGTCCCCTGCATGAGATCCATCCCGTTGTCGGGGGTCGCGGGTTTAGAGGATGATTTTTAACTTACTATAACAATTAAATTAACCAATTAAGTTTATAAATACCTGCAGCGAACGAACCTCGCAGCGATTTTTCGCCAGCAACTAAGTAGGCGGAACAACCTCGATTTGAATAGCCGAGAGAAAATCGTGTTTTAAACCAGCCCCCCTCTCAAAGGCGCCAAAATCGCGCAAACGGGCAGCGACAGATCTGCAGCGCCGCTGAAGGTAGGTTTTGCAACATTTAGGACTCAGCAGAGTTATCACTACTGATGACTCGTCCCAGTAAGGGTGGGGGAGGGGGGGGGGGGGGGGGGGGGCATCACACATTCGCACACACACACATATATGACAGTAAAACTCGCTTGAATCTACTCACGCGGTTGAGCGCGGCTCTCCCCTGAGCGGGACTTCCGGAATGAGCGCGACATTCAGTTCAAGCAGCACAGTGCAGACCAACCCTTCAATTCAGTTCAAGCAGCACAGTGCAGACCAACCATTCAATTTAGTTCAAGCATCACAGTGCTGACCAACCATTCAATTCAGTTCAAGCAGCACAGTGCAGACCAATCATTCAATTCGTGCACAGTGCAGACTCAGTTCAGTTCACTCACGGCGCAGACTCACAGTTCTGGACTCAACACTCACTCACGGTCTTCCGGGGTGACTGACTTACATCCGGCCTCCGGGGCTTTATTCTCGTGGCCCCCCCGGAAGGGGCGTTACCTTCATCATGGTGATGGACAGGCGAGAAGACCAATCTGCTGAACTCACGATTTTTTTGGACATTCATAACTTTCATATTATTTCACTGATCGGAAAAAACCTTGGGGCAGTCGGAGGAGAGAAGGATGGTGAGTAGGATGGTGAAAAATCACAGCGATATAGGGTAGCATTTTTTGTAAAATGTATTTACAACGTAGGCAGAAAGTGGTCAAGATGAGACTTTTAGCAATAGTACTGGACCAAGTGCAGACCCGTGGGTTCTGTTTCACGAATGCGCGTTTGCGGGGGCTGCGGCATCACACAAACTAACCACCCCCCAAACACACAGGTGGGGGGGTCGGGGTGGGGAGACGGGAGGGTGAGAAAAGGGGAGAGAGGGGGAGGAGGAAACAGGAGAGATTTGGGAGGGAGAGGAGAGCGGGGTAGGGGGGAGAGAGGGGGATGGGAAGGGGAGAGAGAGGGGGATGGGAAGGGGGCGGAGAGTGGGAGGAGCGCGGGGAGGGTAGGTCAGTGGGAGAGGGGTTGCGGGGAGTGGTGCAAGAGAGAGGGGAAGGGGGTGGGGGGAGATGGGGTGAAGAGGGGTGGGAGGGGAGGAGGGAGAGAGGGGTGAGGGTGGAAGGGGAGGAGGAGAGGGGTGAGAGAGGTGGGGGAGGGGGAGAGGGGTGGAGGATGGGGAGAGAAGGAGGAGGGAGAGGGGGAAGTGTGTGGAGGGAGGGGGAGAGTGGAAGGGGGCGGGGGAATAGTGGGATGGGAGGGGGAGAGGGGGAATAGTGGTGAAGGAGGGGGGAGGATAAGAGTGCGGAAGAGGGGTAGGGGGTTGTGGTGGAAGAGGCAGAGATGGGTAGGGGAAGAGGTGGGGGTGAGAGGGGTTGGGGTTTGCGTGGGAGGGGAGGGGGGAGAGGTGAGGAGAGAGAGGGGGAAAGGGAGGGGGAGAGGGGTGCGGGAGGGTGGGGGGGAGGGGGTGAAAGAGGGTGGGGGAGAGAGGAGAGGGGGAAGAGTGTGGAGGTAGGGGTAGGAGGAGAGAGAGGGAAGTGGAGGGAGTGGAGCGGAGAGAGGTGGAACTGGGGAGGGAGAGGCAAGGGAGGGGGAGAGGTGGGAGATGGTGGGTGGGGGAAGATAAGTGGAAGAATGGGGAGGGAGGGGGAGAGGTGTAGGGGGGAGTGATGGAAGAGGGAGGGGGAGGGGTAGGGGGAGTGGTGAAAGAGGGACAGCGGGGAAGGGGTGGGGGAGAGACGGGAGGGAGGGGGAGAGGGGGTGGGGGAGGGTGAGGTGGGGTAAGGGGGAGAGAAGGGGAAGAGTGGGCAGGGAGGGGGAGAGGGGTGGGGGGGTGGTGGAAGAGGGGCGGGGGGAGAGATGGAGGGGGTGGGGAGAGAGAGGGGAGGGAGGTGGGGAGAGAGAGGGAAGGGGTGGGGAGAGAGCGATGGGGTGGGATCAGGAGGGGGGGAGAGGGGTGAGGAGAGGGAGATGAAGAGGGAGGAGAGAGGGGTGGGGAGTGGAGGAGGAGGGGAGGGTGAGAGAGTTGTGGGGGAGGGAGGGGAGGAATGAGATGGGGTGGGGAGAGAGGGAGGAGAGTGTGGAGGGATGGGGAAGAGTGCGGAGGGAGAAAGGGGGTGGGGGAGAGATGGGGGTGAGAGGAGAGAGGGGATGAGAGGGAGAGGGGTGAGGAGGAAGATGGAGAGGGGGAGGAGAGAGGGGTGGGGGAAGGGGAGGAGAGGGGAGGGGGTATGAGGTGTGGGGGTGGGAGAGACGGGGAAGAGTGTGGAGGGAGGGAGAAGGGCGGGGGAGAGATGGTTGGGGGTGGGGGGAGGAGAGGGAGATGGAGAGAGGGGTGGGGGACGGGAGGAGAGAGGGGTGGGGGAGGGGAGAGAGGTGTGGGAGAGGAGGGAGGTGATTTAGGGGAGGAAGGAGATGGGGTGGGGAGGGAGGAGGAAGAGTGGAGGGAGGGGGAGAGGAGTGGGAGGGGGAGAGAAGTGGAAGTGGGGAGGGAGGGGTAGGGGGACTGGTGGAAGAGGGTCAGATGGGTAGGGGAGGGGTGGGGGGAGAGAGGGAAGGGAGGGGTGGGGAGGAAGAGGGGTGGGGTAAGGGCGAGAGAAGTGGAAGAGTGGGGAGGGAGGGTAAGTGGAGTGGTGGAAGAGGGACAGAGGGGTAGGGGGAACGGGGCGGGGGAAAGAGGGAATGGGGTGGGATAGAGAGGGAAGGGGGTGGGGGTGAGAGGGATGGGGCGGAAGGAGGAGAGGGAGAGGGGTGAGGAGAGGGAAACATGGAAACATAAAAAATTGGTGCAGGAGTAGGCCATTCGGCCCTTCGAGCCTGCACCGCCATTCAGTATGATCATGGCTGATCATCCAACTCAGTATCCTGTACCTGCCTTCTCTCTATACCCCCTGGTCCCTTTAGCCACAAGGGCCACATCTAACTCCCTCTTAAATATAGCCAATGAACTGGCCTCAACTCCCTTCTGTGGCAGAGAATTCCACAGATTCACCACTCTCTGTGTGAATTTTTTTTTCTCATCTCGGTCCTAAAAGATTTCCCCCTTATCCTTAAACTGTGATCCCTTGTTCTGGACTTCCCCAACATCGGGAACAATCTTCCTGCATCCAGCCTGTCCAACTCCTTAAAAATTCTGTAAGTTTCTATAAGAACCCCCCTCAATCTTCTAAATTCTAGCGAGTACAAGCCGAGTCTATCCAGTCTTTCTTCATATGAAAGTCCTGAAATCCCAGGAATCAGTCTGGTTAACCTTCCCTGTACTCCCTCTATGGCAAGCATGTCTTGGGAGATGAAGAGGGGGGGCGGAGGAGCGAGGGGGGGGGGAGGGGAAGAGAGAAGGGAGGGGGAGAGAGGTGTTGGCGAGGGGAGGAGGGAGATGGGGCAGGGGAGAGAGGGGGAAGAGTGTGGAGGGAGAGGTAAGAGTGGGGAGGGAGAAGGGGGGTGGGGGAGAGAGGGATGGGGGTGGGGGGCTGAGGGAGAGGGGTGAGGAGAGGGAGATGGAGAGGGGAGGTGAGAGGGGTGAGGGACGGTAGGGGAGAGGGATGGGGGAGGGGAGAGTGGTGGGTTGGGGGGAGAGAGGGCTGGAGGGAGATGGGGTAGGGGATGGAGGAAGGGGGAAGATTGTGGAGGGTGAGAGGGGTAGCGGGGGTGGTGGAAGAGGGACAGAGGGGGAGGGGTAGGGGGACGGAGAGGGGTGGGGTAAGGGGGAGAGAAGTGGAAGTGGGGAGGGAGGCGTAGGGGGAGTGGTGGAAGAGGGGTAGGGGAAGAGGGGTAGGGGAGAGAGGGAAGGGTGTGGGGTAGAGAGGGAAGGGGGTGGGGGAGGGAGGGATGGTGGTGGGAGTAGGAGGGGAGGAGAGGGAGGGGGGTGAGGAGATGGAGATGGAGAGGGGGTGGAGAGGGGTGGGGAGGGGAGGGGGAGAGAGGTGTGGGGGAGGGGGTGGAGATGGGGTAGGGGTAGAGGGGGAAGAGGGGATGCAGGGGAAGGGGTTGGAGGTGAGGAAGGGGTGTGGGGAGAGAGGGAAGGGGGTGGGGGGAGGAGAGAGAGGGATGGGATGGGAGGAGGAGAGGGGGAGATAGAGAGGGGTGAGGAGATGGAGAGGGGTGGGGAGAGAGGGATGGGGAGGGGGAGAGAGGTGTGGGGAGAGGGGGGGGGAGGCGAGGAGGGAGATGGGGTAGGTGGTAGAGGGGGGAAGAGTGGATGGAGGGGGAAGAGTGGAAGGGGGTGGGGGGGGAGGGGGAGAGAGGGATGGGGGTGGGAGCAGGAGGGGAGGGGTGAGGAGAGGGGTGGGGAGCGGAGGAGAGAGAGGAGGGGAGAGAGTTGTGGGGGAGGGAGATGGGAGGGGAGGAATGAGGGAGTGGGGGAGTGAGGGGAAATAGTGGGGAGGAGAGTGGAAGGGGGAGGGGTAGGGACAGTCCATCTGTCCCCCATTCCCTATCACCCCAATCCTCTTTCTCTATTGCCAACACGTGATGACGCGCTTCGACACAGGCTGCAGGGGTGGGGGGGGGGGCTGGAGGGGCTGGGGCTGGGGCTGCTGCAAAGGCATATGTAAATGGATCCATTCGATTGGACATCTGTGAGCATTGGCATTGTGACATCACCACGATGGAACGTTCCCAACATTCTATGGTGAGAGTTGTGTTTTTTTATTTGAGGGGGTGGGGGGGGGGGGGGGGGGGGGGGGAAGGATGTTTATTAAAATGTGTACATAAACACGACGAAATTTAATTAGGAGTGGATACTTGGAATGAAAAGTGAAATCTCTACGAATGGAAAAAATCTCGGCGTTT